>NW_013667891.1:168153-171674 GCF_000517525.1 Limulus polyphemus | reverse complement strand
GTAACTTACTGTCTATACAATTTCCAACATCTCTATATAAGGTCGTTAACAACATGGTGGATTTGAACCTAAAAAATAGTTTTGATTTCTAGCCTACATATCGTGTCTAGAACTTTTCGATTCACAGCCCACTGCAGGTCACACTCGGCTGTGTAAGTACAAGAAAATTTGTTCTATTTGATATATTTTTCTCGTGGTATATGCCTTGCAAGATACTATTCAAAGTAAATACTTATATCCAAAAAAATAAGGATATTTATATGTATTCCTTATATAAATATTAGCGGAATGTTGGAGGGCTTATAACGCTAAAAATGTACTTTCGTTAGCCGCGGTCGGCAGATCCTAGACAGCCCATTGTGTAGCTTTGCGCTTAACAACAAAGAAACAAATTCGTAAGTTCCACTGTTCCTCCTCCAAGGTATATGCTGATTCTGCGAAGCCTAATCACCAGGGGAAATTAAAAACCTCAAACGACAAATATTTCAGTTGAATAAAACAGCTCTATAGCCTCTGCACTTTATCTTATTTTACATCACAAACAAATATGTTTCAGAATTGAACATAAGTATATATGGTTTGAGGAGATTAATGTCAGGATTGCGTGTGTACAACTTTTAGACTCATAATTCTTTTTCGTTTCCACGTCGGTTGGCGATTTGATGTGTCACTACAATTGTTATTTGCAAAATAAATGTTTCAGAGGCGATTAAGTATCACGTGAGATTTCACATAACATCGGACTGTTTATTGCATCGACTTAGTTAGATGTTATCGTGATGTCTACAACTAATATAGTCAAAAACAAAATAATTAATATTATTTTGAATGTATAACATAGGGCACCACATGTATACTATATTATATGCTGGCGCCCGAAAGTAGTTGTTTTGTTGTTTATTGAATTTCACGCAAAGCTACACAAGGAGCATATGTCCCTAATTTTGAACCGATAGCCAGAAGAAAGGCAGCTAGTAAATAGTGCCCACCGCCAACCCTTGGGATGTTCTTGACCATCACTCTTTTAAACGTATACACGGCCCCAAAATTCTACCTCTTTCGCAAAGTTGGGCCGTACATTCTACGGCGGATACTAATCTTTTTCCTGTATCTCTGCAGAGACGTATGCCCATTGGCTACGCGTATAAATGTCTTCTAGAAGAATCTACAAGTTTTTTAGTGGTTACATGTTGTGTAGATCATGTAACTGCTCGATGACTTCAGCAAGACATTGTGATTTCATACAAGTTTTGAGACTGTGACTTTTCCAAGTATTCACAACTTTTACTTCTGTAGCTGTAAAACGATGTCATAAACTTGGGATCAACTATGCTTTCACTTCTACAAGAAGTTCCCCTCTCTACCATCCCAGCAAATAAAAGAAGTGAATGCCACAGATTGTTTCCTAACACGTTTTTAATACTATATACCTGTAAAGACTGAGCTCCATGTCCGTAAGTCAAGATGCAAGGATTACGTAACTTAGAGCAGTAGGACCAAAAATGTCAAGTAAGAGTTTTTAGTACTACTAAAAGATAAATGAATACGACGTCATAAAACATAAGCTTATACCGTGAAATCATTAAGACTCTGTTTTAGTGACTTTGAAACTACGTACAAAAAACCACAACATTATAACAGAATAATGTTCGTCCAGGGAACAAATAGTGAAGAGGATGAAAGCACTCGTTAATACAAACCATCAAAACACACACAATGTTGTCATTTCTTGTCGCGTATACTGAAAAGTAAATCTAAGTACTTCCTATAATTAAAAACTAATTATGAATACTAAACCATGAAACTGTACAACCTTCGTGCTTTGCGTGTGAGTTTATTTAATCGATACATCTGAGTTTTGAAATATAGTGATTAGAAAATATAAGAACAAGTGCAATACAAACACACATAAATGTGCTCGTTAAGTTGCTATAGCAATTTATATACTTGTAAACTACAAAGAATATATATGACATTTAACACCATTAAATGACATATAAATAACGAGAAAGGTTTGTTATAGCTCTTGTTAGTTGTTTTACGTTACACGAAAAAGTCAACATTACCATATATACAACGAAACTATCCCACATTTGCGCGAAGAGATCCAGATAGATAGTGGAACACAGTAGAGTTCACACTGAATACATTGTAACACAACGAGCAATAAGTAGGGAGTCGATTTGTTTTAAGACTAGTAAACTGGAGAGGATATACTATTGTCGATAATCCTTTCAGACCAACAACCTGATGAGGACAGACCATTGTGGATAACCCCTCAGACCAGCAACCTAGAGAGAACAGAACACTGTTGATAGACCTTCAGACCAGCAACTTAGAGAGAACAGAACATTGTTGATAGACCTTCAGACCAGCAACCTAGAGAGAACAGAACAATGTTGATAGACCTTTAGACCAACAATCTGGAGAGAACAGACCATTGTCGATAACCCTTCAGACCACCAACCTGGTGAGGACAGACTATTTATTGATAACACTTCAAAAGATGATTGCTATTTGACGGTATGGGCTTGAGCCAACTAGTTGGACTCAGCTTCCCAACAGTTCATAGCAACAAGAGGCTAAATAAGTTATCCTTTATGCCAGATGACCAATGGTGTGCTCTCCTTTAATTCACCATCACAATTAACTCGTCTACAGTGTCGTCAATAGCACGTAGATTGGTCAAACCACACGTGGCCGAATGTTCTCGTTCAGAGCGTAACCAAATACGAGGAGTGTGGTGGTCATGATCAGATCCAACCACAATTTCACGGAGAAAAAAAAAGACAGTGATGACATACCAGTCTGGATAGGATGACAATAAGTCTTATTTAAAAAAAAGGCGTTTTCTGGTAATATACTGTATTGCAAAGTTAATAGTGCCAAATCAGCACTCTTGAAAACGGACTCCAATAGCATATTAGATCATATGGTTAGCCACCTGACATTTACGTCATATAAAAATAACCTGAGGGTCATGGACGTTATTTGAGAGCATGTTTTAATTATCTTCTTTATTTACACTGTTCTATATTGAAGTTAACCCTCGTTACTAGATAATCACCTTCCTTGAAACCCTTCTTCTCATTATTTTCAACTGTTCTATATTGAAGTTAACCCTCGTTACTAGATAATCACCTTCCTTGAAACCCTTCTACTCATTATTTTCAACTGTTCTATATTGAAGTTAACCCTCGTTACTAGATAATCACCTTCCTTGAAACCCTTCTACTCATTATTTTCAACTGTTCTATATTGAAGTTAACCCTCGTTACTAGATAATCACCTTCCTTGAAACCCTTCTACTCATTATTTTAAACTGTTCTATATTGAAGTTAACCCTCGTTACTAGATAATCACCTTCCTTGAAACCCTTCTTCTCATTATTTTCAACTGTTCTATATTGAAGTTAACCCTCGTTACTAGATATTCTACCTTCCTTGAACCCTCCTACTCATTTACTTTCTAAACTCAAGTTGATTGCTAATTTAATTTGTTGATCTTTTACCTTTAGGTGT
>NW_013667891.1:164762-168132 GCF_000517525.1 Limulus polyphemus | reverse complement strand
GTTACTAGATAATCACCTTCCTTGTAAACCCTACTACTCATATTTCTAACTGTTCTATATTGAAGTTAACCCTCGTTACTAGATAATCACCTTCCTTGAAACCCTTCTACTCATTATTTTCAACTGTTCTATATTGAAGTTAACCCTCGTTACTAGATAATCACCTTCCTTGAAACCCTTCTTCTCATTATTTTCAACTGTTCTATATTGAAGCTAACCCTCGTTACTAGATAATCACCTTCCTTGAAACCCTCCTACTCATTATTTTCTAAAACTCAAGTTGATGCAATTAAATTTGTTGATCTTTTACCTTTTAAGGTGGTATATCTTATAATACTGGAACAAAGTTTCTTAAAGGCTACAAAATCATACAGTGTAACTTAACCTAAAATCTTTCTGAATTGACGTATACAGAACCAAATTTACTGAGATCACATATAAACATATATATATTAAAATTACTGAATTCGTACACCAACATCGTTTATAGACAATAAAGATTTACTGAATCCTTACACAAAGCGTTTATAGACAACAAATTTTGCTGAATTCATATAAAAACAGCGTTTGTAAGCAATATATTTTACTGAATTCATATATAAACATCGTTTTGTAGACAACATAATTTACTGAATTCATATAAAACTACGATTATACACAACAAAAGTTAATTCATATACAAACTTTACAGACAAAAAGCTTTACTTAATTCATATACAAAGTTTACAGACAAAAAGCTTTACTTAATTCATACATAAACACGTTCATAGACAACAAAACTTGCTGAATTTATAAATAAACACGTTTATAGACAACAAAATTTGCTGAACTCATAAACAAACAAACTTAATAAATCTGTTGTACATGAACTATATCTCGTATGTACTGTTGTACTTGGACTCCTGTCTGCTGTGTACTGTTGTATTTAGACTCCTCTCTTGGATATACATGTACTGATGTACTTGGACTCCTGTCTCCCGTGTATTGGCGTACTTGAACTCATGTGTCCTGTGTACTTACACTCTTGTCTTGCATGTACTATTGTACTTGGACGTCAGTGTATTCGTGTACTGGAACTCTTGTCTGGTGTGTACTGTTGTACTTGGACTTCTGTCCAATGTGTACTGTTATACTTGGGCTACTGTCCAGTGTGTACTGTTATATTTGGGCTACTGTCCAGTGTATACTGTTATACTTAGAATATTGTCCAGTGTGTACTGTTATACTTGGGCTACTGTCCAGTGTGAACTGTTGTAACTGAACTCCTGTCTCCTGTGTACTTAGACTCTTGTCTTCCATGTAATATTGTACTTGGACTCCTGTGTACTCATGTACTTGGACATCTGTCTTCTGTGTATTGTCATACTTGAACTCCTGTTTCTTATTGTACCGTTGTACACTGACTCCTGTCTTGTGTGTACTTAGACTCTTGTCTTCCATGTAATATTGTACTTGGACTCCTGTGTACTCATGTACTTGGACATCTGTCTTCTGTGTATTGTCATACTTGAACTCCTGTTTCTTATTGTACCGTTGTACACTGACTCCTGTCTTGTGTGTGTTGTTGTATTTGGTCTCTCGTCTGGTGTATACTGTTGTACTTAGATTCCCGTCTGGTATGTACTGTTTTCCTTGGTCTTCTGTGTACTGTTATATTTGGACTTCTATCTCCTGTGTACTTGGACTCCTGTCTGGTATGTACTATTGTACTTGAACTCCTGTCTGGTATGTACTACTGTACTTGAACTCCTGCCTCCCGTGTGCTTGGTTTCCTGTCTGGTATGTACTATTGTACTTGAATTCCTGTCTCCTGTGTACTGTTGTACTTGGACTCCTGTCCGGTGTGCACTGTCATTCTTGGGCTACCGTCTGGTCTCCTATGTACTGTTGTACTTCTGTCTCGTGTATATGGGCGCCACTAACGACTTAAGACCCATAGTACCGAGTTTAATAGTTAATGTTGGAGTTTCTCATCTTGAAAGGTGGTACGGTAAAATGGTTTCTGTCAAATCTATATCGAGCTTTTGTTGTATGATGTTACTTTATACGATAAAATATGTATGCTAGTTTGTTTCAGGTATTCGCGCAAAACTACCCAAGAACTGTATGCACTGTACGATAACGTCAAATCTACAACAGCTGTTGCTTGTAACTGTTGTAGGCGTGCTTTCGGGGGCAGTCGAGGTTGACTGACACAATTATAACGCCTCCACAGTTGAGTGTGGAAATTACTTTTTCAGTATATCGGGGCTCGATCTTTGGACCTTTGCGATCCGTAGCATGGTCCACCAGGACTGAGTTATTTGAAAGTCTTAACGTAGATTATATACGATCTTTCACTGCTTATTAATCTGGAAGTTTTGACATTATTTGTTTTACATATGTTTGCGAGAAAAAAAATATATTTCCGATTTCTATATATAAAAAAAAGACAATGAAAGTTTTCGTCATGCCCGTTTCATTGTCTTTTTTATTGACAGAGTCTGGAGATTGGTCAACTGTATTACTGCTACATCTGAGTTTGTCTGCTTATTATCATTATTTCTCAGAATTTTCGAACATTTCTGTCCCTGATTCTGAACTGACTGACTAGATGGAAGGCACCATCGCCATATGGTTGAATATTCCTATTTGACCGAATAGTGGGATTTGACTGCCACTCTTATAGTGCCCCCCACTGCAAAATGCAGGATCGAGTTTTTTTTTGCAGCAACGGGATACGAACAATGAATCCTCGAATTGATAGTACAAGCACACCAACTCATGGTGCTCTAACAATGTCATAGTACACGAATTTTCTTTGTGAATATTTAATGAATGCGAAGAAAAAAATATACTTTAAGCATCTACGTAGTTTACTTATACGGCGTAGGGTGGCAGATTTCAAAAGCGTTATTATTTTTGGTGTATTAAAGCGTTTTGTCAGCTTAATATGGAATTAAAACTTATGATTTTCTTAGAAATACATTTTAATACATTATATTTTTGTGAAACAAGCGAAATTATTTTCCCTCTACGAACAACTTGTTTAACACGTGATATTAGATTACTACATGACCACTTAGGCACGCTGTATAGTTTTAATATTAATGGGAAATTCAAACGTCATCGATTAAAACGTGCATGAAAAAATATGGCTACTCTTCTTCAAATGATATATTAGGTCGACAAGAAATTAATGTCGCGTTTCGGAACACTTTCATTAACCACCTCCCAAAAACATACATCACGTATAATAGTTAAACGAACCGCCTAAACGTCTCGTTAGTGTAGTCTATATAATGTGTAAAGTTTAGTATACTCTAATCCCTTATTGTGACGGCACACATTCGTCATGTAATGCTGTTTGAATACAAGAAGGGAAGCAACG
>NW_013667891.1:148104-163911 GCF_000517525.1 Limulus polyphemus | reverse complement strand
AATGCAGACATCTTCAGTCCTGTCAGAAGTCACATCCCAGACATTAGTGTCAGCAATAGGGGTGATCTATAGGGGTAATCTAAGGAAGCCACAGGAAATCAATGGGAAGGCACCATGGCAAACATATAGAGCACAATTGGAGCTCCTGGGAGAAATGAATGGATGGACAGAGGAGCAGTAAACAGTATATCTGGCAACGAACTTAAAGGGACAACCAGTGGAAATACTTGGACGGTTGTCAGCAGACGACAGGCACAACTATAGAGCACTGGTAGCTGCTCTAGAACTCAGGTATGGAACTCAAAATCAGTCTGAAGTCTACAGGGCTAGGTTTAGGACGAGAGTCCGTGCTAAAGGGGAGAGCCTGCAAGAGCTGGCACAGGATTTGGAAAGTATGGCACACAAGGCCTACCCAACTGCTCCACCCGAAGTCCTCAAGCTGTTGCTGAGGGATCAGTTTTGTAGCCGCCTTGGACAGTCAACAACTGAAGATACAAGTGAAGCAAGCATACCCCTCTACTATGCAGGATGCTATGGCCAGAGCACTTGAATTCGAATCCTGCGTTAAGTCCAGCATAGTGGTACCAATGTTGGTACAGTCATCAGGATTCAAGGCCAGAAAAGGGCAGCTTTCAGAGAAGTTTGAGGGACTTTGCTGGCACTGTAACAAACCTGGGCACAAGAGAGCTCAATGCCGGCAAATTCAACACAGGGAAGATGCCACGGCAGGAAAGGCTGCTACCCAGATAGGTTGTTGGAACTGTGGAGAGCAAGGACGAATGAGGAGTCAGTGTAAGAAGAATACTACCAATAAGTCAGCCTCGGGGAAACCAGTAGTGGTTGGTGTTGAGGGATGCCCACCAACCCACATTGTGAAAGTCCCAACAGCTAAGTGTAAAATGGCAAGCACACATAGTGTCTACGTGACAGGAAAGCTGGATGGCCAAAAGTGTAATAAAAGTTTGTATCGAGAAAGATTAAACTGGTTTAATCAAGAAATGACTTGTATCGCTGAAGTTCCTCGGAAAGTATTTCTACCGGAAATTAACAAACAAGCAGGTACCCAACAATAGGAAAATAATACTTTTATCTACCTATTAAATTAGCATTAGGCTTAACGTCATAAAGATCACTCATGCCAAACAACATCTTTGTAAACCTAAAGGGTTAGACGCAGGTACATTAGCCTTACATATCATGCCTTATAGTTATATTAGAATATATATATATATATTATAGACATTTACTACTCATGTTCTAGGATATTTGACCTATGTCTAATACACAAAACAAACAAATAAACTCACCTGTGTTCTAATAAACTTCACAAGGTTTGATTTGTTTGTTTTGATTTATAGTTAAGCACAAAGCTACACAATGGGCTATCTGTGCTCTGCCCACCACGTGTTTTTAGTGTTGTAAGTCCGCAGACATACAGCTGTGCCACTGGGGCTTCCCATTTTATCATGTTAAGTTATTTAGTATTGCAATTTTGTAATTGCTTGTTGAATCTTCTTGTGCCTGCTTTGCCGGAACTTTCTACTTCTAGTTACCATTTATGGCTAAGCTAGTAAATACAATATTTTCTCTCCCTCAGTCTCATATATCACTTTATATACAAGTTTGGTCATTTGCTTGTTTTGAATTTCGCGCAAAGCTACACGAGGACTATCTACGCTAGTCGTCCCTAATTTAGCAGTGTAAGACTAGAGGGGAAGGCAGCTAGTCATCACCACCCAACGCTAACTCTTGGGCTACTCTTTTACCAACGAATAGTGGGATTGACTGTCACATTATAACGCCCCCACGGCTGAAAGGGCGAGTATGTTTGGTGTAACGGGGATTCGAACCTGCAGATTAAGAGTCGAGCGCCCTAACCACCTGGCCCTGTATACAAGCCTCACGTTCTGTTCCTTACATGAACCCTAGCTACACAGTACCAGTATATATTTTTTGGAAGCTCTAATCATTCTGTAACTTTAATAGCTAAGCCTTACGAACGGCATATGCCCTAAACGTAACTAATAAAAACAATTATTATAGACGTGTGTTTAACCTTTTTCAATATCTCTTGCAACTAAATTTTCCACGTCTTGCGGTCTTTTTCTAAATTGTGTTTTTTCATAACAAAATAAACTCGTGATCCATTTATAGTGCTACACTCAGTATACACTGGAAAAAATACTTTTATCTAGTCATTATAATTATATTAACATTAGGCTTCATGTCAAATGGATCACTCGTGCCAAACGATATATTCGTAAGCCTAATAGGCTCAAAGGCAGGCACATTAGCCTTACTTAATCACGCCAGTTATGTTAATACATATATTTTTATCTTACTTATAAATACTTACAATTTATTTAATCACTGTCACGTCTTAAAACATTTGATGTGTTTAAGTTCAATTCAGAAAAAGAAAACTCACCAGTATTATAGATAGCCTTACAAAGTATAATGCAAAACCATATAATGTGTTCAATACAGCCCCAATCTCTATTTGTTTATTTGAGTCTAATAATAAATACATGTTTATAAAATAACTGAACAGTAAACTACATAATTTTTAGCTTATTACTAGGTTAGGATAGAAACCACAAGAATTAAACTCAATCGGTGCTGACATCTGTAGTACGTAATATGAAACAACGTGTTGTAATCAAATTGTTAAAAATATAACACTGTAGTACAATATCAATTCAGATTGTTTTCAGATGTTATTTCACAATGTCTGTTATGTGAAAGTTGCGTTTTAGGTAACTTAATATTAATTTTAAATCTCTTATTTCGTCGCAAAACATAGCCAACTCAGGTGTGTAAGTTCTGTTTTTTTTATATTAAGCATATAAAAATAAATCAAACAATTTCCTACCTGTCGTGACCACGTGATCTAAAAGACATTTAATGAAAAAGTGTATATGCAATTCTAGGTACAAATATCTTGAAATTCACTTTTGAAACTTTTTTTTCTTGAAACAGTTACTGGAATTCTGTAAATAAGCAGTTTCAGCTTACTTATCGTATTTTGAAATTTTGGGGCACGGATTGCCCCTGTGTTGTAGAGCTATGAATTTCGGACCTGGGAAGTCAGGTTCGAAACTTTGCGATACCTCAGAATATCCACGCCATTTAAGAGCGACAGTCTACCCCTCATTATGGAAGGTGGGCGGTATGGTACTGCTAACTCTGCCTTCTTTTGGTCAGCGGCAGATAGCCTTCGTAACTTTGGCATAAATACAAATATTTTCAAGTATAATTTTATTCCCTTTCATTGTAATACTTAAGAACATCCAATTCTATTCATGTGTTAATTTCAGAGCAACCAATTATGTGTACTGTATATAACCAGAGGCGTCGACCAAAGAAATAAATTGGGATGACAAAGAAGAAGAAATAATTATTCCTAAAAAAATATTTTTCTCATCATTACCTAATTATTTTTTCAATCAGTGTGTAAAATGTGTACAATACATTCCACACTGGACTTTAGACAGTATTACCATTCACAGAGAAATGTATCGCAAATCGAGCATTCGAAAATTAGCACATAGACTTGATATATGACAAAATAATGGAGGGTCAAAAATATATATTTCGCCCCAAAAATTCATTGGTGAGGCAAGTGCCCTCTTGCCACATTGACGTCCTTATGTTTAATAAGCTGAACAATTCACCCCATAAAAAGCTCAAACTTACCACTGAAACAAATTATATACATTGTCTTAGAGAGGGCGCTACACTCGTTCCCATTCCTTTGAGTATGTCTTACAACAGGGCCACAACCTCAGCGTGTAATATTATCCATTCAAAATCTGTTCAATGAATTCGAACAAGACTTACGTGTAAGCCAAACACGTCCAGTAAGTTGACCGTGAGATATTAAGAAAACCCATTTATCACTCGGTGTTGAAGCGCATAAAGGTTCTTGTTGCAGTACAATGATTTTTACTTTATTTCAGCTTGAATTGGAATAAATAAAGAATAATATTGTTTGAATATTTTTTTCGTAAATAATAATAATAACGTTTGTTTGGTTATTATTAAGCAAAAAGCAACAATGGGCTACCTACGCTTTGTTCACAGCGGGTATCTAAACCAGATTTGTAGCGTTAAAAACCCTCAAACTTATCGATGAACCACCGGTGAGCAACACAATAATATTAAAGATTTAGTACCTATGAGCAGGGCCCACCAGTGGCACAGTGGTATGTCTGCGGACTTACAACGCTAGGATCCAGGTTTCTATACTCGTGGTAGGCAGAGCACAGATAGCCCATTGTGTAGCTTTGTGCTTAATTACAAACAAACTATGAGCCGGTGTGCCTTAAGCAGATGTGTACTTTCTACCGTTACTCTATCTGGTTTAATTTCCAGATACCAGGACATCTGTCATCTTCATAATACGGATTGAAGCAGTCTTTGATGGACTTATAACGTTAAAATCCTGGGTTAGATTCCTCTCGTTGGACAGAGCGCCGATATCCTATTGTGCAGCTTAGCGCTAAAACAATAATGATGTTTTTTTATTTCCTTTCCTTTATCAAGATATTTTTACTTGGAAGAAAAACGTACAAATAAACAGCAACAAAAAGGATGAATAAACATTGCCTAAAGAAATTTGGTATTGAGATTAAAGACAACATATGAAACATACGGCGAGTTTGTGCGTATAACATACTCTTTTTTTTGCAGCTAACTCCCTGTGCAACAATGTTTGTGTGAACCTAACTTCCCGTGCAAGAAAGGGGAAACAGTCAAAGTAACTGACGTTTTTATTTTATTTTTGAGAAAAAACAACTGCTAATACCAATGCCAGAGGTCTTCTCGTCCACCCCCTACCCCCATCAGTTCAAGTAATACGTAATGGATAAAGTGAGTTAAGGGGAGTTAGTTTGGATGGAGATAATAACCTCTGTGGACCAGTATGTTATAGAGTCTACTCTAGCGCATTGTACAAATAAAGACGACTCCGGCCAAGCAGATAATGTGACATGAATCTGCTTTGTCAGTGATAGCGTGGAGAAGTCCACTTATGACACGACTGTCACATCTTTCCACTTATCGGCTTATGTTGTGGTTTGAGGGAAGGAGAGGGGGTGTATCATACCCATGTTTCTCAAGCTTCATTGAGTTGTTACAGAAGCACTGAATGAAAAGATGAGGACAACTAATTTCGGGAGAAAAGATCATCTGATGGAATGAAATGTGTTTTTTTTCCTTTCTTTTTTTCACTATCAATTTTCTTGTGATGAAGTTCTGAAGAAGTCACGTTTATGAGACACAGAACATCTAGACTAACAAGGATCAATATACAGAGACACCACTCCTATCTCTGTAGAAGTTAATTGAATACTTTGTAAATCTCTAAGTATAAACAAGTATATTATATCGCAATGGGAACAACAATTTCGGTGGTCCTAACCTAATATCACCTAACCTGTAGTTTTAATGTCTTTTCGAGAACTACTTCTTCATCGGGAGTCGGTCCATGTTTTGGACCAGGGAGGGTCAGCGTTGACCTCTTCCTCCCTCACTGGAATTGTTATTTTGTTTACACTGTTACTGAATTCTAGGTAATAATCCTTGTTACATTGTTATTGCATTACTCACAGTATGTTAAATTTTGTCCATTGTCCGCAGCAAACAGTACTAGGCTAACTGAATCCTAGACACAAACGTAGCTCTATTTTAAAAGGGTTTTGTATGTAAAAATAGGATTATGTGTTTGTGTGTGTATATGACTGTTAAGTGGAACTGTATTGTAAACACGGACTAATAGTGCGATCATACATAAGTAAAGCTAGTAAAATTATACAAGTTAATATTACCCCATGAATTGGACGTGGCACGAAAAAGGATATGTTAATTAAAGCTTGTAAGATTCTCATTTATGATGTTTAAAGGGGAGAGGTACTTAGAACTTGGTTCATCATGTATTATGTAACTCTCTAGTTTGCTCATCAGTTCATTTTTATTAATATTTTTCTTATAATATTGAAGCGAGTTATCCAGAAGTCGGTCTGATAGAGTTGGCTTGTTTGAATAGTTGTGTAGAAATTCTGAATTTGTTGATCGTGGGACTCTATATGCTTTTTGAGAAATCATACAAGTTTAGTTTGTTTTGAATTTCGCGCAAAGCTATACGAGCGCCACCTGCGCTAGCCGTCCCTAATTTAGAAGTGATAGACCATAGGGAAGGCATCTAGTCAACACAACCCACCGCCAGCTACTCTTTTACCAACGAATAATGGGATTGACCTTCACGTTATAACGCTCCCACGGGTGAGCATGTTCGATGACGGGGATTCAAGCCCGATACCCTTAACCAAAATCATATGACAGATTAAATTACCTGAACTGTATTTATAATGAAAATAATTATGGACCCTTAACAGTCGAATGAAGTATGAGTTAAATGGACTGACCGAGGCCCAATGACTAGCGTGGCAGATTGTGTATATGATATTCCATGGTTCGTGCTCCGCAGTTTAAGGCGGTGGGTGTGTTATAAGAGTAACGGTTAAATTTCACTTTTCAATCTGACAAGGGTAACCCAATTTTAGCGGTAAAGTTTCGTCAAAAACGTGAATAATTCTGTAGTCACGTGCTCTGTACAATAATATTTCAATACGCAGGGATGATAAATTTAAATCAGTATTTTGTTAAACGTTAAGACGGGTTGGGCGTAACCGGGTAGTTAACGAGCCCACACTGTGAATCCAAGTGTTTATGCTTCACATATCGTTGTTACAAAAGGCACTACGCACTTTGGAACCATGAGTGCGCTATAAGAGTGACGGTCAAATCCCATGATTAAGTCAGACAAAAGCATTGGCTGTTGAATAGTTTCCATTCCCCTAGATTCAAGTAAGTACAATAAAACTAAATACACAGATAGATTCAGACAGGTATTACAAGTAAGTACGATAAATGAAATAAACAAGGTTCGAACAGGTACATTGGATAGGGAAATAAAGGAAAGAACGCATAGATTCAGAAAGGACGTTTGGTTGGGAAATAAAGGAAATAATACATAGATTCAGACAGCTCCATTGGGTAGGGAAATAAAACAAAGATTCAGACAGGTCCATTGGGTAGATAAATAACGGAAAGAACACATAGATTCAGACAGGTAACTTGGGTAGGGAAATAAAGGAAAGAATACACAAATTCAGACAGGTACCTGAAGACAAGATAACAAGGTTTAAGGAATTAACTAGGCTTAAAGTCAGATCACACAAATAATTAAACGATCCTAAGACAAAGTAGCCAGATCTGGATACGTATTGTTTATACATTTGTGCTTTTGAACAAAGTTTTTCTTAATCAGTTTCCTTCTTCCGAAACTACTTTACTAACGCTACGTCACAGTAGCCCTTGTTTTTACCACCTTATTGATATATATTAACATATTCTTCTTTCACTCTAAAATTGTTAGGATTTATTACATACACCTTTCTTTTCCCGATCTTTTGCTCATGATAGTCCCCTTTTCTAATTCCTTTATTTTACAGGACTGTCCATGACGTAATGGTTGGTGTGCCAGATTGCGGATCGAATGATCTAAGGGTCGAGACGTAATGATGCTGAACACGTTCCGCACCTTCAGCAGTGGGTGCGTTATAAAACTGTCAATCCTGATATTCGGTTCAATAATGCCAGGGGTTAAAACTGTCAAAACAATTGTTGTCCATAGATGGTGTTGATTGACTGGAATTGAATGACAATTGAAAAATATTTGTTTGTTTCGAATTTCTAGCAAAGCTACACGAGGGCTATCTGCGCTAGCCGTCCCTAATTTAGCAGTGTAAGACTAGAGGGAAGGCAGCTAGTCATCATCACCCACCGCCAAATCTTGTACTACTCTTTTACCAACGAATAGTGGGATTGATGGTCACATTATAACGCCCTTACGGCTGAAAGGGCGAGCATGTTTGGTGCGACGGGGATTCGAACCCACGACCCTCAGATTGCGAGTCGAGCGTCCTAACCACCTGGCCATGCTGTGAAAAAATATGAAAAAGTTTGAAAGAAACTTATGTTTGTAACTCTCACAAAATTTATTTTTGGTTTTATCAATTGTAAAATGAATCTTTTACAGAAAGATACTACTGGGATATACATAATCTTTATGTTACTCCAGAACAGAAAATACTAATATGGCTTGAGACAACTACTTTACTACTGACCTAAAATTAAGATATTTCTATACTGAGTTATTAGTATTTGTCCCACTTCGTTTAGATCGATCCCACCGTTCACATGTTCCAGGAACCTCCTTTTTATTTCAGACATTATTAGGATTTCCAATACCGATTAAAATTGGCCAGGGATCCCCATAATACTGGAGGCTCCATTTGAAAGATTGGTTAAAAAAAGATACTTTCATGAAATGAAAACACAACTACGGTTTTGGGAAAAAGTAAAGAAATAGTTCGATGACGAGATACAAATAGGAAAAAATGCTTAAAATTCTTAATCAGCCTAACAGGGCTGATAATCTTATATATATATATTTGCTATTCTAGTCGGCTCGAGGTTTCAATCTGATATCAGGGTTAACTAAACGATGCGAATTTCGAACCCTGGTGTATACATGGTATACGTAATACTTTTCATTGATAAACCAAGGCATGCATAAAACGTATTCATAAAAATGTAATTACCACTTAGATCAGAACTAAAAACCAACCTATTGAGAAGTTTTAGATTAAGGACCGTTATATTTAAAATCTGGAAATTTATTCCCCAGTCGTTTAGCCCATGTGTCCCATAGGAAGGCGTTCTCATTGGAAATACAAAAAACAAACAAACAATAAATATGGCATTTATAATTAAAAGGTTTTTATAACATTTAAAAATTGTTATTATATTTTGATTTACAGAGGAAAAAAGTTTTAATTTTTCAAAAATATTTAGTACAGGATGTATTGTTCACGATTTAAAAGCGAGCAAAGACAAAAAAAAAAAAAGAAAAAGAAAAAGAGTCATATCTTGTTATTTTTAAAAAATGTTAAGAATTTATTTTTTAATTTCTATGTAAGGTGAGTCTTTGTTGACTATTAAATCTGAAATAAAGTTGTAAATAATCATTAACAGAATCATGTGAATTTCCAATCCTCAAACCTAACAAGTTTCCTTTAGAATTCGTGTAATTTATTTGCTGTAAATAAATTATGCCTAACTGGCCTTATGGAAATATGTCACGTTTGTAAATTCTGTTGACGATAATTCAGGGACACCAGAAATACAGCTTGCGTTTAGGGATTGTTTACAATATTCGTTTGTAAACAAATCGCAAAAAAAAGTGACAACTCTTATAATTCATATATTTCTCCAATAAAATAAAACAACTCACACTGTGACCACAGACGATATTTCACAAGACTTTTTACACCACAAAAAATATATAAAGGTTTGATACAACACTGTTATAATTTTAATAAACACTTCATCCCTTAATGTAAAGATGAACTGAGGGAGAGATTTTAAATCGAAGTTACGTTTACTGTTGAAAAAAACATTAAAAATACATTCTCTATTTTTCATCAAGCTCAGAAATTATACATATTTCAATTATTACGGTTTATGTATTTTTTTACACGAGCTTCCCTGTGTTGAGTTCATATATTATATATCTATAAAAATTCAGTTTAAACGTTAACTATCTTTTTCATCCAGTTTGTTTTCGTCAGTCCAGATATTGATAGGCCTAGAAAACTCAATACTATTTTCTAACAATAATCATTAAAACTTTCTTGACTATCAATACATCAACGAAAGACTAATATTTTAACAAAATATTTTTTGTAATTTATTGACAATTTATTCGGTGATAAAAAAAAAACTCTTAAATACATTACAGTTACTTCCGATACAACAATCGAGATACTTTAGATACAACAGTCCAGATACGTTAGGTACAACAACCTAGATATTTTATATGCAACAACCCATATACTTTAGATACATCAACCAGCCCAGATACTTTAGATACAATAATCCAGATACTTTAAAAACAACAGCCCAGATACGTTAGATACAACAATCCAGATACCTTAGATACACCAATCCAGATATTTTAGATACAACAATCCAGAACCTTAGATACAACAACCCAGATACTTTAGATACAACAACCCAGATACTTTAGATACAACAATCCAGATACTTTAGATAAAACCAGAACACCTTAGTTACAACAGAAGAAATAAATAGAGAAACTGAGAATAGAGAATCCCAATAAACAAGTGTCAATGCTTCAGAATGAATTAGATTTTCTTTTTAGACGAAACGATCTGCGATTCTTAACATATTCTCAATTTAATGGCGTTTCGTCTTTAAGTCTTTCTGAAGATCTTAATAAGCATAACGAATATCATTCATAGTTTAACTCATAAACAACTGAATTCTTAAATGTACGTTCTCATTCCAGGTTGTTGTTGTTTAACAACTTAGGTGAAAAATGTTTTATCATCATCCTACTGTAAGAGAAGGACATTACGCCTCGTTAGGTCTTTGATAAATCTATCCTAAAATTACTCTCATACATATGTATAGTTATTCATAAGCCACACTTTTTTTTCCTGAGGAACCAGTTGCCCAAATGGATGTTGATGTTTCTGCACCCATTCAATCCGAAGATTGTCAACCTGGATCATCAACATCAGACAGTTCTATCCTACCCTCGGATGATATCCTACAGTCAGATCCTGCCTTATGGAAAGTGGATAGGAATTTCCAAGAAGAAATTGTAAAAAAGCCAATTGAGCAAAACATCTATAAGCAGGACTTACCAAGTCTTTGTTTGAAAGAACTAAGGTAAATGGTGAGAAAGTAAATAGAGAATGGCTAGTTTATTCTCTGTCTACTGGGTGTGTGTATTATGCTCCTTGCAAAGTGTTTTGCCAAAAGAATGAAGATAAAGCATTCGTAAATGGTTTCAGTGATTGGAAAAATTCCTATAGCAGGGTTAGGACGCATGAGAACAGTTCTGGGCAAAAAAACTGCATCAGAATTTGGCATGTCAGAGCATCAGATGAGCATAGAATTGACCAAGATCTTGTTAGGGAGTTAGAGGAGGAAAAGAAGTGCTGGCAAGCAGTTTTGAGACGTGTTGTTGAAGTAATAAAGTTTATTGCAGCAAGGGGCCTAGCCATTCGTGGGAATGATGAAAAATTTGAGGTCAGATAAGACTGGTAATTATTTAGGTATACTTGAGTTGCTAGCCAAGTTTGACCCTTTTCTAGCTCAACACACCCAAAAGTATGCAGGGGCAGGCAAAGGTTCCACATCTTACTTGTCAAAAACCATATGCGAGAAACTTATGAAAATGATGGCAAAACAACTGTTAATGGAAATTGTTTCCGTAATCAAACAAGCAAAATACTTCTCCACTAGCGTTGATTCAACCCCTGACATTAGTCACGTGGATCAACTGACTTTCACAGTCAGGTATGTGGGATCACACGGAAGACCAATTGAGAGATTTATCAATTTTGTTGAGGTCCATTCACATAAAGCAGAAAATTTTGCCAATGTAGTGAAAGACGTCATAACTGAAAATCTAGATATTAGTAACCTTCGTAGGCAAAGTTATGACAATGCCTCTAATATGGCTGGTGCATATTCAGGTTTACAGGCCAGAATCGAAGAACTAAACAAACTTGCCCATTTTGTGCCATGTGCTGCTCATTCAATAAATCTTGTTGGGGCCTCATCAACGGACAGTTGTCTTGATGCAATAACTTTCTTTAATTTCCTGCAAAACCTGTACACATTCTTTTCATCCTCCACACACAGATGGGACTGTTTAGTTCAGGCTATAGAGAAAGGAGGTCTAGTGGTCAAGTCTTTGTCAAACACTCGTTGGAGAGCCAGAGATGATGCAGTTAAAGCTGTTAGAAACCATTATTGCGAAACCACGAATCCTCTCCTTAAAATTAGCAAAGATAGAACCCAGACAATGACTACAAGGGCTGAGGAGGGAGGCCTGATCAAACAAATGGAGTCTTTCGAAACTGCTCTGATGACAGTTATATGGATCACTATATTAGAACGATTCAATGTAACTAACATAGCTTTGCAAAGTCCCACAATTGACCTTCTCACTGTAGCCAATCTGTACAAGTTCCTTTTAACATTTGTACAAAACTGAGAGACAATTCTGTACAAACAGAAGCCACTTTTGCCAAAGATTCCTCATATAAAACTACACAGAAACGTGTTAAACGTCAGAAATGTATTTTTATGAAAGTCCAACAACTGCAGCACAGTTCTCTCATAAAGATCAATTCAGAATTGGAACTTTCTATTGTGTGTATGTGTGACAGTCTTATTGCAGAATTAAACAAAATATTTGAAGCTTATTCTAAATTACAGGAACTATTTGGTTTTCTCACAGAATGTCCCTCCATGACTTCAGATCAATTGCAGAGTCAGATCTTAGACCTTGTACAAGTTTATCCCAAAGACCTGGAATCTGTTTTAGTGGAATAATTCTGTCAATTCACGGAGCTGTTAGGGGATGATAAATCAATACAGCATGTGAGTGATTTACTAAAACCAAATAGTTTACTGTTTTCAACATTCCCAAATGTGGCAACAGCAGTTCGAAGATACTTAACTATTCCAGTCAACAATTGTGAAGGAGAAAGGTCATTTTCAACATTGAGTACGGTCAACAATGGACCAAGATAGGTTAGGCGCCCTTGCACTGATGTGCACTGAATGTGAGACGCTCAAAAAGCTAGACTTTAATGACCTTGTTAAGTCAAAAGCAGAAAGAGGGACTTCTAAGTCTGTAAAACTTTCTATAGGTAATAAGAATATTTCCACACATTTATTTCAGTAGACATTATTTAGGTTAAATATTGCAGATATGCATTATTGCATTTCATGTATTATATATCCCCGAAGTTATCCTGAAATGCGTTTTATGTTTGGTTAACATGTCCTTAAGATTAATTTTGACTTATAGACACAGAGCTGAGACAACATATGATAATGATAGGCCTATGTATTTGTCAACTAAGTCAGATTATTATATTCAGATTTATGTATTAGTATGTTAAATGTACAATGTATATTTATGTTTATGTAATTTGAATGGCTTATCAGTTGAAATATAATGCTATGAGTTCTGGATCATTGTTAAATAAAATACAAAGTTGAATTTCTAATTATTCTATTTCTTTCACAATATACATTCAGGTTCACCAACCTCTCCCCTTGACAACAAGAAAAAAACAAAAACAACTACGTATATCTATCTACACTCTATTGGGTTTGGGAGGGGGAGGGCCCCCATTCAGGTTAATCCGGCATTGATTGGCACACTGACAGGAATACGACACCGAGGAAACGACTGCTTGCTTGTACAAACGTTATATCTATCATAATCGACTATCTGTCAGCGCAGAATGCGAAACTGTCGGATTTGGGTTCAGACTCTCTCAATACTGTATGTTCTGAGAAGCGAGGTTTATATTTTTTGTGCACCGTAAAACTTGAGTTTTGAAGATCGATTTTAGTTTCGAAGGTGATTGTTTTAGGTAATATTTAAACCGTGAGAAACTACCTCATATTTACTGTTTGTTTTTGTTAAAACAATTCTAGCAAGGAATTATCTCACAGCATTATCTATAAGCATAAATAAAGAAAATAACTACATCATTTACAGGTTAACTAAATAGTAGTGGTACAGATTATGCCGTAACTATAGGGTAAATAAACAGTAATAGTTCATATTATATCCATAATGTTAGGTTTATTTGTTTCAGCGCTAACTACATAATGGGTTATTTGCGCTTTGAAAAGAAAATCAAGGTTGAAACACGGTCATAGAACAAGATCTCAATGAACATTTTGTTTTAAAAAATGTATATCTTAATAAATACTATTTAACGTTCGTACGTGATGAGTTTGGGGCAGAGGTTCAGCGCTGCCATAGTGCACTTGAGAGCTGCTCCAATTTTATATAAATAAGTTATTTAGCCTACATCCAAAATTAATTGCCTTTCAGAATGTCAGAGACAACTCTGGTTGTATGTAATCCCCCTTATCCACTGGTAGAGCTTTCTCAGACCGCCAATCACACAAATTGGCACTTTCCCTCAGGAGCTGGTGTCAGGCACCATACGAACGCTCTGGCTCAAAAGCAGGTGTTAGAGCGAGAAAATGGCGAAATGTTTTTTTTTGTTATACGTCACGTGGTTATTAAGACACACGAATATGTTATGAAAGTACTTAATAAAATGCATTTTATAATTATACTATGCTTAAAACATATTTTTAAAAGGTTTATTATTTACATAATATACAAGGAAGCTAGTTTTTTAAATAATTATTCGTCTTGGCAGGAAAGGTGGTATGCAAAGCGTTAAATAAGTCAAGCTTTTAATACTGTAGGAGAGATTCCGGCACTATAAAGTTTAGCACTACAGCATTGGTTTTAGGTACTAACAATGACGTCTAAAGTAACAAACAGAAACGTTTGTGATTTGTTCATTTCTGGAAATATTGAAAGTTTAAATGTTATTTTCAGAAAAACGTGGTTCAACGTTTTCCATGCATTAAGACGGACGATATCGTCCTTTTAACAGGTTCATTGCATTTGGATATTACACAAGTGCTATGCTTGGACACTTGCTTATTTTCTCATTTTTGTAAACTCTATGAATTTAACCGCGATATTAATTTTATAGCTGTTTTAGTTTTAATGCTGAAGGCATGGAAACAATGCTCAAATAGGAAACGGGAGCTTTTTGAGGATCTATTTTATATGGGGGAAAAAGGCAATTTGGGTTTACAGCGCCTCATATTCAAAACCTTGACACTAAATACGATATATTACTTGACAAATGAAACAACAACCAACACACGTATATATATATATAATAATAATAATAATATGTGTATATAGTATACTGACATTAAATATTTTTTCCAATATACAAACATTTATCAATATTTTAACGATAACTTTAAGACTTTGCTACCTCCATCTCATGAGCTTTTGAACAATAAGGAAATATTATTACTAAATGTATTGTTCATATACCATTCGATTGTTATTTCTATTAAGATAAATTGTTATTTCTCCATTTTTTTCCCAAAACATACACGAATAGCGGAAAAATACGTTAGACGAAACACACATAAAAAAAAATTATACGCGCAAAAATATTATTTGTAACATCTAAAAGGACGAGATATGACTTCATATTAACTTACTCCAAATACAATATAAACCAACATCAAACTTTACGTACGATTTTTCTAAAGTCTTGCACTATGACCAGTCGTATATTATCCACCATCAGATTAATATTCAAACACGTTCAACAGTTTTTTCCAAACAGTCTGATTTAAAAACTAAATATTTGATCGAACGAAATAAGTTAGAGCAAAAATGAAGTTGGACATTAACATTCTAAGAAAACAGATAAAAAATTAAACGTTTAACACTCTAAAAAACATACGAAACACGTATAATTCACCAGATGACAAGAGTAATGATCACACCAACAGATCAGATGATACAACATGTTAGGTCTCATGTTATATTCATATAACATACATTAACATTATAATACAGCACATAAGGTATTAAAGTACCAACAGATCAGAAGATACAACATGTCAGCAGGCCTTGTGTTATATTAACATTATAACATAGCACATAAGTTATTAACGTACCAACAGATCAGAAGATACAACATGTCAGCAGGCCTTGTGTTATATTAACATTATAACATAGCACATAAGTTATTAACGTACCAACAGATCAGAAGATACAACATGTCA
>NW_013667891.1:138254-147265 GCF_000517525.1 Limulus polyphemus | reverse complement strand
GCCAGGAAGTATCTGTAGTATTTTAAGTGCGCTCAGACTGTATAAAGTTTGAGAACCACTGGACTAGAGGGAAGACAGCTATTCATTACCACCCACCGCCAACTTTTGGGCTACTCTTTTACCAACGAATAGTGGGATTGATCGTCACATTATAACGCCCCCACGGCTGAAAGGGCGACATGTTTGGTGGTACAGGGATTCGAGCCCGCGACCCGCAGATTGCGAGTCGAGCGCCCTAACACCTGGCCATGCCAGGCCAAACTGCGAATGAAGAAAATAAAAATGAGTAAACACACACACATATATGTATATATAACACGAAAAACAAACAAATATTTTTGTTTGTGTATTTGAAGTTCAAAGCTACTCAAATGTGTTATCTGTGCTGTACCTTCCGTTGGTATCGAACCCCGATTTTTAGTGCTATAAGCCTTCAGACTTACTGCTGAGTCAACGGGGAGCAAGACAAATAATAATTAAAAACAAAACAAGCGCAATAATGAAATAGTCATTAAGTTTAATAACCTCAAAGGTATCTTCAAAGGAAATGAAATATATTTTATGCCTTATAGAACACGTTAAAAGGATAAAACAAAATCACATACATGAAAAAACTTCTTTAAAATAGTCCAACTTCAACTTTTATGTTACATTTACGATAATATATCGTTTTGTCTCATTATGCACACATAGTATTCCTGCATGTATTTTAACCCCCTCCACAATTTACACTGCTAAGATATTTTAGCATGTCATGTTGTAGTAGCATGTCATGTTGGAGATGTTTATCTGACAAAAATTACTTTAAACATTCAAAACTGCAGATTTTTCATTATGGTAAATCACGAGGAAATATCGGTGCTTTTTAAATACTTTTTCATTAGTGGACTCCATATATTTTGTATTTCTGTGTACTTAAAACGCTAGAAACCGGGTTTCGATACTCGTCGTGGGCAGAGCATAGACAATCCATTGTTTAGCTTTGTGCTTAACTAAAAACAAACAAAGAAAGAAACCATTTATTTTGATTTTCTTTTCAGAAGTAATAATTTACAAGGTCAAAATATTTAAATAGAATAACAATTATAAGACGCTCTCTTATAGTTAATTTGTCAAACATGCTAAAATGGCTTCTTAGAATAATTTTATTTGCATATGCAAAAATATTTTTTGTATAAATCATTTTTTGGAAAAATGTAAATGTCCGTAATTTTGTTCGTCTTGATCACATTAACCTGAAATTGGTGTCAAAAAATAATTTTTTTTTCTTTATTTATTTTGCAGAATTACTATGATACTGACTTTGTGTCACTGATCTGTACCAGTCACTTTCAGCAATTGTTATTTTTTAATATAAGTTAATTTTTTATTTCTAATATGTTTCACAATGTACAATTTCTGCCTCTTTTATATCTCGTCTGTTGAGGTTAACAACAACTTTAATAATTGTAAATCTTTCGAGTGTTGGTTGAATTACTCTTGTCTTTAAAGGATTCTGAGACAGTTGAGGGAAATATTCCATCAAATATCTATCTATCTATCTGTCTGTCTTCAAAAAAAGGTTCCAAACAATGGTAGGTTACATAAAACGAGCCTAAGAAAAACAGGATTTATGTAATGTTTGAAATGTGAATTTAGAATAAAACTTACAGCAGATTCTCTTTTCAGCAGCCCACTACGTCTACTCTTCAACAACAGGCGGGTTTTTCTAAAACCTCAATGAGTTCTACGTAATCAAATGTATGATGTATAAGGCTCTTAATGAAGACAGCCACGTAATATTCAGGTTGAATAGATTCCATAAGATATTGGAAGTTGTCTTGACTAATGCAACCCATTTCTGGAGGAGTATGGTCTGTTTATGATTCAGAGACACTGGTAGAGAATTACAGTGGTGAATGACACGTTGGATTTTACTGAAGAAAAAAGATGACTCAAGTCACTTCTCTTTTCTACTCTTCAAATACATGTTTGATGGTTCAAATTCAACGAATTGTTACATTGTCATCTCTAAAGAGTCCTGGGAGATGAGGGTGGTAATGCAGAATTGAGTGGTGGAATGACTGCAACAACACTCAGAATATAACTCAGTCTGAATATTATTCACTCATCTAAATGAGTCAGAGGATCCAACTTCTGCTATGGTAACATTCCTCACATAATTATCCTACCCCTAATAGCTTGTGCTAAATAATACATAATCAGGTTCAAATGTTAAGATGAGTTATTACATATTTTTAACCCACGTTAGCACAGAAAAGCACAAGTCATTAGACAACATTACACAATTCTAGTAATTCAGTTTCTCATTTTGTACTCTAATAACCACGGACGCTATGCTCTCGTATTTGCACCTGAAATAAGCGGTTTTCGAATTCCTTGTTAGCTGCCATATGATAGTTTTGTAATGTACTTTGTATAATACAGTTGAAAGTATTAGACAATTGAGACGCGCTCTGACGCCTGTTGCACAAGCCTATCCAAGTGACTTTTTCATCGGGCAGTCATCAGTGACTTGTGGTTACAAATTTTCATATGCTTTCTTAAAGCAGGTCACCGAAGAACTTATGTTTGATAACTACGAACTAAAGATAAAATTGAATTAATGAAAAAATTTGGCATATATGAAATATTATGTGAATGTAAAAAGTTTATATAGGACAAACTAGAAAAAAATTAAAATTCAGGCTGAATGAACATAAAAGAAATGTCAAAAATAATAATATTACTATTTCACCTTTATCAGAACATGCTGGGAGACAAGAAGGTGTATGGTGAATATAACACAGACAAGAAGGTGTATGGTGAATATAACACAAGAGACAAGAAGGTGTACGGTCAATATAACACAAAGACAAGGTGGTGTATGGTGAATATAACACAAGAGACAAAAAGGTGTATGGTGAATATAACACAAGAGACAAGAAGGTTTATGGTGAATATAACACAAGAGACAAGAAGGTGTACGGTCAATGTAACACAAGAGACAAGAATGTGTACGGTCAATATAACACAATGGTGTTTTCCTGTTGGTTTGTGATTAAAAAGGTGCACTAGGGACTATCTGTACTGTGCTAAACACAAGTTGGTTGAAAAACAAGTTTAGTAGGTAAGTATAACAACTGTACGGTAGTGAGATCTGACAGCTAATGACATAAACAGTTGGTTGAGAAACAAGTTTAGTAGGTAAGCATAACAACTGTAAGGTAGTGAGATCTGATAGATAATGACATAAACGATTGGTTGAAAAACAAGTTTAGTAGGTCAGTATGGTAAGTATAACAACTGTAAGGTAGTGAGATCTGACAGCTAATGACATAAACGGTTGGTTGAGAAACAAGTTTAGTAGGTAAGTATAACAACTGTGAGGTAGTGAGATCTAATAGATAATGACATAAACGGTTGGTTGAGAAACAAGTTTAGTAGGTAAGTATGGTAAGTATAACAACTGTAACATCGTGAGATAACACTTATTTATACAGTTATCAAAACACCAATTTACATATTAAACAATTTCACGCCATCTGCTGACAACATTTCCATCAGGTCCATCATCCTTATTCAATAATTTAAATTTACTTTTTTGACATTTAATTATCTCAATAGATTCACGTATATTCATACCAATTACATTTCCAGGTTGTGCTAAAATAACAATTTTTTCCCATTGAATTGTGTGATTAGTTTCAGTGTTATATTCACCATACACCTTCTTGTCTCTTGTGTTATATTCCCCATACACCACCTTGTCTCTTGTGTTATATTCACCATAAACCTTCTTGTCTCTTGTGTTATATTCACCATACACCTTTTTGTCTCTTGTGTTATATTCACCATGCACCACCTTGTCTTTGTGTTATATTGACCGTACACCTTCTTGTCTGTGTTATATTCACCATACACCTTCTTGTCTCTTGTGTTATATTCCCCATACACCACCTTGTCATGATACAACATGTTAGGTCTCATGTTATATCAACACATCATACATTAACATTATAGAACAGCACAAAAGATATTAACGTACCAACAGATCAGATGATACAACATGTTAGGTCTCATGTTATATCAACATATCATACATTAACATTATAACACAGCACATAATATATTAACGCACCAACAGATCAGATGATACAACACGTTAGCAGGTCTCATGTTATATTAACATATCATACATTAACATTATAACACAGCACATAATATATTAACGTATCAACAGATCAGATAATACAACACGTTAATAGGTCTTGTGTTATATTAACATTATAACATAGCACATTAGTTATTAACGTATCAACAGATCAGATGATACAACACGTTAGCAGGTCTCATGTTACATTAACATTATAAAACAGCACATAAGTTATGAACGTATCAACAGATCAGATAATACAACACGTTAATAGGCCTTGTGTTATATTAACATTATAAAACAGCACATAAGATATTAACGTATCAACAGATCAGATAATACAACACGTTAATAGCCCTTGTGTTATATTAACATTATAACACAGCACATAAGATATTAACGCACCAACAGATCAGATAATACAACACGTTAATAGCCCTTGTGTTATATTAACATTATAACACAGCACATAAGATATTAACGTATCAACAGATCAGAAGATACAACACGTTAGCAGGTCTCATGTTACATTAACATAATAACACAGCACATAAGATATTAATGTACCAACAGATCAGATAATACAACACGTTTGCAGGTCTCATGTTACATTAACATTATAACACAGCACATAAGATATTAACGTACCAACAGGACAAACAAAACAATATCACATGATACAACAGATTATTCGAAACATCAACAATCCGGACTTCTCTATAATGAAACACGATAGGTAAAATTAACAGTGTAAAAGGTAAGATCAAATATTAACAGTGTTAGAGACAACAATAATACAAAGATTGGTATTAAATTAAGATCTTCTATTGTTCTAAGAGAACAGTTCTACTTTTATTCACGTTAACGTGACGATAAAGACGATGTCAATGAAGATTTTTGTTGTTGCCGACGAAAACGTTTTACTCTTGATGGAAAGGACATACACGAAGATTGACGGTGGATCTGTATTAAAGTTCACAAATCCAGGAGGATCGTATTAGCTTAGATCTCATTTGATTGGCTAGAAGTAAGTTTCGAACTTCGGTGTATTGCTGTTTATCTGGAGTCGTAGTAATCTTTCTCTCTGTTTTATAACACTCACTTTTAGTATAATCGTTTTCGTCCAACTTACTGGAGAAGACGTAAATCAGATATACTATCATTCTCATTAATTTAAATCAATACCTTAACTCTTCCACGAGGAACGTATTTTCGTCTAATCTACTCAATTAGATGTAATTCGGGGAGATTCTCCTGAATTCGAGATGAATTTTGATACACCGAAGGAGAAACGTATTGTTTAGAGACCTATTGGTTGACTAACGACCAAAGTTTCGTTCCCAGTTGTTTATGGAGAGCAGTGTTATCCCTTTATTACAGTTTTCATTTACAACAACATTGATTTTATCGTATGTATTAATCTAGAGATACATTCGTCGTACGTGTTACTCTAGAGATAATTTCGTCGCATGTATTAATCTAGAGATACATTCGTCGTACGTGTTACTCTAGAGATACTTTCGTCGCATGTATTAATCTAGAAATACATTCGTCGTACCTGTTACTCTAAAGATACTTTCGTCGCATGTATTAATCTAGAGATACATTCGTCGTACGTGTTACTCTAGAGATACTTTCGTCGCATGTATTAATTTAGAGATACATTCGTCGTACCTGTTACTCTAAAGATACTTTCGTCGCATGTATTAATCTAGAGATACATTCGTCGTACGTGTTACTCTAGAGATACTTTCGTCGCATGTATTAATCTAGAGATACATTCGTCGTACGTGTTACTCTATTGATATTTTCGTCGCATGTATTAATCTAGAGATACATTCGTCGTACATGTTACTCTGTTGATATTTTCGTCGTATGTATTAATCTAGAGATACTTTCGTCGTACGTGTTACTCTATTGATATTTTCGTCGAATGTATTAATCTAGAGATACTTTCTTCGTACGTGTTACTCTAGAGATATTTTCGTCGCATGTATTCTTTCATCGTATGTGTTAGAGATACAAAGTTCTTGTTTAGGATCATTGTTTCAAATCTGAAGACGTGACATATATATTCCAGTGTTAAAATGTCCAACTTTTTATTGATTCGTGTCTGAAGTCATGACATGTATGATCCATTTTTAAAATATCCAATTTTTCTAGCACTGACCTTTACTTGACCGGAAATACGTTTCAAACAAGACAATATTATTCTTATATCCGAAAATTCTGTACTTCAAAATTCTGAAAAATTCATAAGTGCGTCTTCCTAATACACCGCTTAATAACCTATCTCTTTCACCGTTTCTTCCAATATAGATGAAGAACGTAACAGTAACCTAGACAGACGGTGATAACCTGTCAATTATTGTTCAAAGATGTGCACAATTACACCATCTTTTTATCAAATAAAACAGTCATTTAGTTCACTACTATATTCTGTGAGCAGCAAACAACACATGAAAATCACAATAACTTTTGCAGTCACACTCTTAAGTGTTTCAACTGTTATCATGAAAGACGTTGGACCAATCGGTGAGTGTTTCAACTGCTATCACGAAAGACATTGGACCAATCGATAAGTGTTTCAACCGTTATCATGAAAGACGTTGGACCAATCGGTGAGTGTTTCAACTGCTATCACGAAAGACATTGGACCAATCGATGAGTGTTTCAACTGTTATCATGAAAGACGTTGGACCAATCGGTGAGTGTTTCAACTGCTATCACGAAAGACGTTGGACCAATCGGTGAGTGTTTCAACTGTTATCATGAAAGACGTTGGACCAATCGATGAGTGTTTCAACTGCTATCACGAAAGACGTTGGACCAATCGATGAGTGTTTCAACTGTTATCATGAAAGACGTTGGACCAATCGATGAGTGTTTCAATTGCTATCACGAAAGACGTTGGACCAATCGATGACTGTTTCAACTGCTATATGAAAGATTCTGGACCAATAGATGAACTTTATGTAGTATGGACTTTTTCCGAGAGATCCCGAACACATGAATCAGAGGTGAAATGATTATTTGACACGTTCTAATGGTATCAATAAATGAAAGAAGACAGACTTTAGGAGGAGCGAAATGATGTTCTTTACTCTTCTTATTATCAGGATGTTCTTCCCACGAGTTTGTTCTGAGAATCATCTTACCACTCTCTGAACAATCGTAAATAATACTGCGAATCAAAGTTCTTGGTATATTACCAAATAATACACAGAAGGAACAACATCAGATTGTTAATATTTGGAATTAAACTTTCTTGACACTTTACCAAATAATATGCAGATTGTAAAGCATCAGATTCTCTTTCTGAACCTGACCGTTTTGGCACTTTACCAAATGACACGCTTTGTGTGAACATCTGGTCCGTAAAGAAATAAAGGAGGTTAAACATTATGACATAATGCTTATTGGTCAGAATGTCTACAAATCTTGATAGACACTTCCTCCTGCAAGGTTATAAGTAATTGAAAGGAACACGACCCAGAAGGATGAAACGAATTCGCTGCTGGTCAGGTACAATTTCTTGCTCAGCTGTTTTCCACTGAAAGCTAACTAACTAAAAGAGTGCTTTACAATGACATAGAACAAACGTTTGTGATTGGAACCACTTCTATGAGCAAACGTTGCTGAAATGGGGGGACTACCACGAGGAAAGGGTATAAAATCATAATTTTCAAAATGAAACGTATGGCAGGTATGAAAAAAGCATCACGTCATGAAATGGAAGTTTGATGAAAACTTAGTACCTCACAGCGTTGTTAGTGGTTCTAAGTTGGGCTGTTTCACCAGATGGACTACAGGCTGCTGAAGTGGTAAATGACGTAAAGGTGTAAGTTGATACAGTTCGGATGGTCCCATTTCTCGAAACAGAGCTTTTCATCCTCATCTGATGACGTTTGCCACGTTTTTTCAAGAAACACGTGCACGACCCTCTGCACCAGAGCTCTAGCGATCTTATCATCCGTCGACGGAATTTCGTGCTCATGAAACAGTAGACTATAGGGTTCAGGCAGCTATGAACAAAGGGCAGCAGGAAAAATATTATTCGAGCGGTATAGATCCAGTGATTGAAGTGTTCCACGCCGTAGATGATGCAGATCTCAAGGACCAACCGCGGTCCCCAGCACACCAAGAAGAGGAACACTACAATAATCAGCATCTTGATAACCTACAGAGATAAAGAGAGTAACATGATGAAAAAACACAAGAGACAAGAAGGTGTATGGTGAATATAACACAAGAGACAAGAAGGTGTACGGTCAATATAACACAAAGACAAGATGGTGTACGATGAATATAACACAAGACAAGAAGGTGTATGGTGAATATAACACAAAGACAAGAAGGTTTATGGTGAATATAACACATGAGACAAGAAGGTGTATGGTGAATATAACACAAAGACAAGAAGGTGTATGGTGAATATAACACAAGAGACAATAAGGTGTATGGTGAATATAACACAAAGACAAGAAGGTGTATGGTGAATATAACACGAGACAAGAAGGTGTACGGTCAATATAACACAAACTGATCTGTTGGTACGTTAATAACTTATGTGCTATGTTATAATGTTAATATAACACAAGGCCTGTTAACGTGTTGTATTATCTGATCTCTTGGTACGTTAATATCTTATGTGCTGTGTTATAATGTTAATGTATGATATGTTAATATAACACAAGGCCTGTTAACGTGTTGTATCTTCTGATCTGTTGGTACGTTAATAACTTATGTGCTATGTTATAATGTTAATATAACACAAGGCCTGTTAACGTGTTGTATTATCTGATCTCTTGGTACGTTAATATCTTATGTGCTGTGTTATAATGTTAATGTATGATATGTTAATATAACACAAGGC
>NW_013667891.1:117303-137481 GCF_000517525.1 Limulus polyphemus | reverse complement strand
AGGCCGCATGACGTGTTATTTGTGGATAGCATTTGTTTGCGCGTGCACTTTGATGTTATTTTTTCTTTCCAATATTATTTATTTGTCACTATGGCAACAAGAGGTTGTGTACATGATCCAAATATATTCTGTTATAGTTGTGGTAAACTTGTTGCAAAGAAATAAGGGCAAAACATTACAGAATTCGTCAAAAAAGCGTAGCTGCTCAAAAGTCATTGCTTAGAAGAAGTAGTCAAAACCCAAAAGTGAAATAAGCATCAGGTGTCAAAAATGGTATGAGCAAAACTGGATGAGGGTGATCAAAATTCAAACTGTTTGGTATCAACCAACAATACTTTGTTTGATGGGAGAGAGAGGAGAATGGTATATTGTTCAAGTATCGTCTCAGCCAAAGTTGTTAGAAATCTACACAAAACTGATGGCACCCTGACTGCAGACTGATACATTATATTTTTATCCGACATTAGATTCCTTAAGGAACAAGACCTCTTGGGCAGGGATTCATCTTCCAGCAAAACAGTGATCCCAAGTATGTAAATAATGCAGTGAAACGAAATATGTATGTAAAAGCTACCAATTAAACACTCGAAACTTCGGCTTAGCCTAAATAAAGTTTCACTATGAATGTTATTAAGGCTGTACGAGCTTATGTTAAAACTAAGATCAAACAATAACCAAACAACTTAGCTAAATTGTGGAGTAATATAGGACATTTGTTTGTCAATCAGAGCAAAGTCAAACTGTGCTGTCTGCGGTGTCCACTGCAAGGAATCGAGCTAGAGATTTTAGCATTAAGTCCGTAAACTTACCGCTGTCCCATCAGGGAACCAGGGCTTTTGAAACAACATTTCAGAATCTTGCTACTCAGTTTAAATCTGTTTGCTATTGTTTTATATTTTCTGTAATAATGTTTAATACTAATGATCAAAAATCGACCAACAATATGCAATTAATCACTTTTGTGACTCCTGTATGTGCATAAACTATACATATCATAACTGGTTCCGATACTATACAAGTTATTCTTAACTTATGCCAGTTTTAAAATTATAAATGTTCCTTTTACATATATACTTATACTAATAATACAACTAATTACAAAACGCCTAATCACCTAGTAACAACTTATTCCGAGTCGCAGAGCAACAGTTTCAAATCATACAACATTACTGCATTGCCGAGCTACATGTCAACACACTATTATCGGGTCACATAGTTACAATCCAGTATTAGGTAACATAGCAACATTCCAATATCGAGTAAAACAACAACAATTCAGTGTCTAGTCATACAGCAACATTCTAGTGTCTAGTCACACAGTAACACTACAGTGTTGAGTCATACAGTAACACTACAGTGTCTAGTCACACAGTAACCTCCACTAATAACAGTTGAAATCAAACTTTTATTAAGCTACTTGTGCTTAGCAGTACAGTAATATTGGAACAAGAATGACCTAACAATCTTTGAGTTTTTTACTTTCTAACCATCCTTTAATCTTAACATTGATGCCATTTCATTTTGTCCTTAGTATTGGTTATTTACATCTAATCTACCATATACGTACGAAACAACAATGAATATTTAAAACTATCTGTAGCTTGTGAGGCTATTGCTAAAGAACCATTCTACAAACACACACAACAAAAAATCTAAGCAAGTCTTAATTATCAATCTCCAATCGAATGTCGTCCTTTGGTGCTCTAATATATCCTAATCATCGTACAAGAAGTTCCGTAAATTACAACTCATGGCTTCTAGCAACGAACGTGGATATATACGAGAAACTTAATACAAAGGCAAGTGACAACGTCACATCAAATTTTAATCAAACCGAGTAATTCTGGAAGATACTGCTGTCTAGAACGCATTTTTGCCATGAAAACGATCATTAGAGTTGACCCCCCATCTCTAATTTTCTGTGGCTTCAAGTAAATCTAGACTCGACTTTAAATATGTACGTACGAGACTTTCTGGGTTTACTTAAGTATTCCATTTACTAACCACGAGGTTGTCTAGGCTTACTTAGGCGTTATACGAGTATTACATTTGTGAACAACGAGATTTTCTAATCCTACTTAAGCCTTATACGAGCATTCCATTTACGAGATTGTCTAGATCTTCTTAAGCCTTGCACAAGTATCCCATTTACAAAATACGAGATCGTCTCGGCCTACTTAAGCCTTATACGATTGTTCCATTGACGAACTACGAGATTGTCTAGGTCTACTTAAGCCTTACACAAGTATCCCATTTACAAAATACGAGATCGTCTCGGCCTACTTAAGCCTTATACGATTGTTCCATTGACGAACTACGAGATTGTCTGGGTCTACTTAAGCCTTATATGAGTAATCTATCTACGAACTATTAAGCCTAGTCAATATATATACAGTGGAAAAATGTTAGAAAAAACGTTAGAATCCAATGAACAGAGTATAAAAATAACTGTGAGGAAGAAGTATCAGTAAGAATAATATACTTGGTTCTTCTGACTGTAACCACTTTTATTGTCTTAGATCGTTCAGTTTAAAAAAGATTGATCAAACCTCAACCAACAAATGTCATAAGAAATGGTTGAAGGACATTTACTGTTGTTTCTACTAAGTGCTCAGAAAGTTCTAGATGTCAGTTAAAATCAAAATCCAACGGTCTCGTGTGAACAAAAGTAGTCTTACTTTTAGGAAGGGTTACATTAACACCTAAACAAGGTTTTATGGTTTTAATTGCGTTTTTCTTTTTTAAGCAAGAGATCTAACCTTAAATTTATACAAAATTTGATATGAGAAACTGGTCTAGCGGACATATGGCAACTTCTGTACGATCGTACCACGATTTTACGATCAAAAGGTTTTCAATAATCTCCGCAGAAGAAAAGATGCAAACAGTCTGGTGTTCATACAGTTTCAGTGATTTCTTATGAAATCAAGGTCAAACCCTTCCCATGCCGAGATGGCATATATGATTCAGTGCTACATAATTGGAACAAGTGGACGAAGATGGCAGTCCACTGAAGATTAGCCCTCATCTGACAGCTGAAATCAATCAGTCATGTAGGTAGACTGAAACAACTGGGGTAAAAACAAATGTCTTGCCCAAGGTCATAACCACATGACACGAGCCAGCCTCGAACTCGCAAACATCCGACTATGACTACGCATCCAAAGCGCGATACCACAGAATCAGACTGCCAAAACGCCATACCTTAATGAAATGGTTAATTCCAATGAATAAAATACATAAAAAAAGAATAAAGAAGCAGTGTTTATCACTAGTGAGCCTTAGTTTTAAGTCAAATAACTTTAATGTGGATTATTTGTTATCGGAACACAATGTACAGGTGTACAACAGTTAATAATAATATCTTGTGGAACAGGCAAAAAGTTACAGAGGTCAGCTTAATTTCAAATATCGTGACCTGTGACGTAACAGTTACGTAAGTATGACGTAGGAGTTACGTAAGAATTAATCAGTATAAATATGACATTATATTTAAAAAAAGGACAGAAAATTACAAAAATTGTTTCTCAATTATATTATTTCAGTAGCAAAACGTTATTTATAATATATATACTTTTTAGCGTGATGATCTTAAATTACTTTCCAGTAGAACACCTACCTGTCGTCGAGCTTGCTTGACTTCATGACTGTCTGATGTGGTGTGACTGCGCAAAATCAATCGATGAGGATGGCAGGAAGGAGAATGAGTGTGTTGACTAATACTGACTCGCGACTCCACATGTCTTAACTGCTGGTCACTTAAAAAATTAAGTACAATTTATTCAATGATAAAGAAAAATAATGACAAAACATTGACTTTTTCATGCAAGGGGGGAGGAGAGTATTCTTCAAACCCCCTCATATACAAATTATTACTGTTTCACTGTATTAGTGACTTTCACTTCCGACCTCGATCTTTTTCACGATGTGTTATTACTTCCGAGTGCAAATTTTTGACATTTCTACTTCGGCTGAAACCATATGACCATATTATTACTTACTAGTGCAAATTTTTATGATATTTCAACTTCCGGTTGAAACGTTTTACTATGTTATAATTTCCGAGCGCAAATTTTTGCGATATTTCTACTTCCGGTTGAAACTGTTTACTATGTTATTACTTCCGAGCGCGAATTTTCTATATCCGGCTGAAACTTTTTATTGTGTTATTACTTCCGAGTGCAAATTTTGACGATGTTTCTATTTCCAGCTTAAATTGTTTACTGTTATTACCTCTGACTGCAAACTTTCGTAACTTATCTACTTCGGGCTGAAACTTTTCATTGTATTATTACTTTCAAGTGCAAATTTTGACGATATTTCAACTTCCACCTGAAACTTTTTACTGTTTTATTACTTCTAATTGCAAGTTTTTGCGATGTTTCCACTTTCGGCTGATATGTTTTATTGCATCATTACTTCCGAGTGCAAATTTTTACGATGTTTCTACTTTCGGCTGAAACATTTTATGATATTCCTATTTGTAGGTTGGTTGAATTTTGATAAAGTTCCATTTTCGAATGGAACTTTTATGGTGTTTTATCAAATCGCCCCTTAGTGGCACAGCGGTACGTCTGCGGACTTACACGCTAGAATCTGGGTTTCGAAACCCGTGGTGGGCAGAGCACAGATAGTCCATTGTGTAGCTCTGTGCTTAATTACAAACAAACATTTATCAAATCAAATGTATTCTGTGTTGGATGCTGACTTCGGTACGAGTGTATAAGAATAGATGAGATACCAGTTCATTATAGGTCAACTCTTAACTACTATACAAATGGCTGTTAAATTTAGTTATTTTTAGAAGCGATAATTTATCACAAGTTTGTTTACGAATCATACGTTGTGTAGTTCAATAGTTATGAATTAGTGATTGTTGTATTATTGCGTTATGATACCAGAACCTTCTAAATTTTTATCGTTGTTTAAATTTAGTAATATTACATCATAATATCTAGTAAAGTGTGGAACATTCTAGACATATGTTGGGATATAAATATGCGTCCAAAATTTAGTTCGAGAAGTAAATTAGATCCAGACTGCGTGATTGTGAATTTAGTCATAAAGAGCGTATAGTGGCGATTTATAAAGTGAAATTATCACAGATTGTATTGTAATAACAGAGCAGAGAAGAATAATTCGTCTTGTGAGTTGTATTCTAAAGTAACTGGACCAGACCGTGCGGACTTTGACAAAAACGGGACGATTATTTAAAGCTCTGAATACAACTGTGGTGATTAACTGTGTAACGAACATTTGTATATACGTTTGACTTGTTTTAATAAATTATTTTAAAACAAGTGGACTGATTTGCTGTTTGTTTATTGTTGAAATTTATCGCCAACAAGTTACAAACACCCACTATAAAGAATCTGGCACAAACATAAAACCTGAAATATGTTGTTTTGTTTAAACGTGACTCTTTTCCGCCTAACGAATTTTTCATTTTCATTAGAAATGTGTCCAAATGATTGAAAAGCACGTGGGAGGTAAAAACAAGCAAACAAATTATTAAATCGGTTTGAGTCAGTAAAAAGAAACTATTTAACAAAAAATGAAGTACTTAGAAATATGGTATTTCAAACAACTAAACAGGAAAAAAAATTTTAATTGATTAAGCTCAAAATTTTTATAAAACTAATACTACTTTATGATTTCACTTTCAATATATTAGCTCTTCACACTAAGCTAAAGCTCTATATAATAAACAAGAATGTCATAGAAACAGGAAATTAATCAGTTTAGTCTCAAGCCCTCGGAAGAGGGAGGCAGAATAGAAGTTTAATTTCCTTCTATCGTGTTTTTCCGTTCGTGTAAGGACTCATATTCTGAATATACCAACGATAAGGACACGATATATATATATATATAAGGAATAAGCCTCTTTGGCCAAAATGCAGAGGGAAGTCTTCGTGAAAGTCCATACGATGAGAGCGACAGCAGAATGATTTGTAACAACAAAAACATGGGGCAAATTATATTATAGTAGAATAGGGAAAATAATTATTTAATCCTTAGCTCGTCCATAGTTTTCCGACGTACCTAGTGTGATTTGTTAGTTCGGACAGTCTTTGTGACTTACCTGCTGTGATTTGTTACTTCCTCCATAGTTTTTCTGACTTACCTACTGTGATTCGTTAGTTCTTCCATAGTTTTTCTGATTTACCTACTGTGATTCGTTAGTTGTTCCATAGTTTTTCTGATTTACCTGATGTGATTCGTTAGTCGTTCCATAGTTTATCTGATTTACCTGGTGTGATTTGTTAGTTCTTCCATAGGTTATCTGACTTACCTACTGTAATTTGTTAGTTCTTCCACAGTTATTTTTTCTGACTTACCTGCTGTGATTTTTTAGTTCGTCCATAGTTATTTTTTCTGACTTACCGTCAATAATTCGTTAGTTCATCTATAGTTTTCTGACATACCAGTTGTGATTTGTTAGTTCGTCCAGTTATTTTTTCTGACTTACCTGCTATAATTGAACCAATCTATGTGAACTTTGACGAAAAAAAACAATTATTCATGGCTCTGGATACAACTGTGATAACCAACTTACCCGCTATGATTTGTTAATTCGTCCATAGTCTTTGTGCTAATCCATAGTTCGATGATAACCCGGGTGTAACAAATGATCATAAGCACTGATGGAAGACCAAAGAGCGCCACCAAACGGTAGATAGCGACAACAGAGCCTCGCCAGTCTTTGAGTTCCTTACAAGAGAACAGAGTTACGGTGATCTCGTAATTGGTTAATGTTGTCTTCTCTGTGCTCTATGTATTCAAGCATTATAAAGAAGTACAGTCAGAGAAATTCAATATGAGAAGCAAAATAAAAGTATTCAAACAATACCTCTGAAACAAAGAAAAGATATTAGTGGGATATGAGAAATAAACTAAGAATATTATTGAGTTATGAAAAACAAAATAACAATATTACTGAATTTTAAGAAATAAAATAACATTATCATTAAGTTATGAGAAATAAGATAACAATATTATTGAGTTATAAAAAACCAAAATAACAATATTACTGAATTTTCAGAAATAAAATAATATAACTAAGTTATGAGAAACAAAATAATATTTTTAAGTTATTAGAAGCAAAATAACAACATTGTTGACTTATGAGAAATGAGATAACAATTTTATTGAGTTATAAAAACAAAATAACAATATTACTGAATTTTAAGAAATAAAATAACATTATCATTAAGTTATGAGAAATAAGATAACAATATTATTGAGTTATAAAAAACAAAATAACAATATTACTGAATTTTCAGAAATAAAATAATATAATTAAGTTATGAGAAACAAAATAATATTTTTAAGTTATTAGAAGCAAAATAACAATATTATTGAGTTAATAAAAGCAAAATAACAAAATCCATATGAAGATTGGTAAGAAGAATTAAACTTTTAATCTCTAGATGATAACATCAACATACGGGGACATGTGTTCTCTTTTTGTATCAGAAACAAATCTAACTGGAATGGATCCGTAACCATTTCAAACTGTCGATTTGAAAAATACTAGGGCAATTTTTATTTCAGCTGTGATAACCGATATTAGGTGATTATACACAATCCTTCTATTTCCGCAAGAGCTGGGAAGAATATAATATACTAAAGTTTTTTTAATAACCATATTTTATGGTTGTTAAAATACATTTGGAAGTAAAACTGACATTGTTACAAGCCAGATGTTCTAATTGAGGTTGTTACAAGCCAGGTGTTCTCACTAACATTATTACAAGCCATGTGTTCTAACTGACATTATTACAAGCCATGTGTTCTAACTGACGTTGCTACAAGCCAGGTGTTATACCTGACATTGTTACAAGCCAGGTGTTCTACCTGAAACTGTTACAAGCCAAATGTTCTAACTAACATTGTTACAAACCTGATGTTCTGACTGACATTATTACAAGCCATGTGTTCCAATTGACGTTGCTACAAGCCAGGTTTTCTACTTGACATCGTTACAAGCCAGGTGTTCTACCTGACATTGTTACAAGCCAGATGTTCTTCCTGTCATTGTTACAAGCCAAATGTTCTAACTGACATTGTTACAAGCCAGGTGTTCTAATTGACGTTGCTACACGCCAAGTATTCTAACTAACATTTTTTCAAGCCAGATGTTCTACCTCACATTCATTGTTACAAGCCATGTGTTCTAACTGACGTTGCTACAAGCCAAGTATTCTAACTAACATTTTTTCAACCCAGGTGTTCTAACTGGCATTGTTACAAGCCAGGAATTCTAACTGAATTGTTACAAGTTAAATGTTCTATTTCAGTAATGTACGTTTGTGTCGTTAGTGTATCATATTTCTCCCATTACAAATCAGTGTGATATCTCTCGTTGGATCATTCTGTACTTCAGCTTTAAAAGAAAACGGTCCTGTTTTCTCTCAACCCTCATTCGAGTTTGTCTTGTCATGAAGAATAGCCGTAACCAAGCGTGTTTCTTCACCTGCAAGTGTCTGGCTAAAGGACAGATGGTAGATAGGAAGAAAGTAGAAAAAAGACATTATCGTTGTTCAAATTACCTTACTAGCTATAACCGGTAGCGATATCAATAAGGAAACCATCCACACCAGCACCATCAACTGCTTACAGTTCCCCATGGTGCAGAGGGAGCGAGACTTTATGGGGAACACAATAACAACAAACCTGCGAGGAGAAATAACAATTTTTATCACGTGTGAAATTTGTATTTCATGTTAAATACAATAATGACAATAAATGTGTAGAATTTCAGAACATATGCCAACATATGTAAAAATCTGGTATTTGTTGCAACATTGAAATGACAATATATGTGTAGCAATTCAGAATTTAACACTACAGTGACAACATATGTAAAAATCTGGTATTTGTTGCAACACTGAAATGACAATATATGTGTAGAAATTCAGAATTTAACACTACAATGTCAACATGTGTAAAAATCTGGTATTTGTTGCAACACTAAAATGACAATAAATGTGTAGAAATTCAGAATTTAACACTACAATGTCAACATGTGTAAACATCTGGTATTTGTTGCAACACTGAAATGACAATAAATGTGTAGAAATTCAGAATTTAACACTACAATGTCAACATGTGTAAACATCTGGTATTTGTTGCAACACTGAAATGACAATAAATGTGTAGAAATTCAGAATTTTTGTTAATGGTAAAATGACACAAATGTACAAAAACTCAGAATTCATTCAATACTGGTAGAAGTAAAAATAAAAACATGATTTGTTATGTAGATAAAAAAAGGTAACAACACTTATAATTTCTTTGAAAAACATCACGAACATTTAAACATCGTATTTAGAATATAGTCTTCGGAAGAAAACAGGTAAGTGAAACAAAAGCTATGTCAACAAAGAGCACCGTATCCATGTTCTTATGAAACTATCAAAACTTCTAGTGTCACTTTAAGCATCATATAAAAAAAAATAATAATTTGGAATAAACGATTATGGACAAGTTTATGACAGTTTGTGTAGTAGCAGCATTTTCGAGTTCTGGATTTTCATAATTGGCTATTAAAAGTTTTATAGAATGGTGTAGTAGCAGTATTTTAGAGTCGTTAATTTGGAAAACTCGTGTTGATTAATATAGACTTTGAACACCGTAATATTATGTATATGAAGCTATTAAGTAGACAGCAGGTCCCACTCACTCAGTGTGGGTTTAAATGTGTCCTATTCATTCTCTACAAATTGACTCAAATAAACTAAAGCAAACTAACCTACATGAAAATGTAGTTATTTTCTATTCTACAATATACTGGGGTAGCTCCCACTAGCACGCTACGTTCATAAAACGAGATGAGCTCTGAAGACGGCTTCCTTCCTGTTCCCGAGGTATCAGTTTTGTTTGATGTAAGAATACGTAGTACAGGCACAAATTATGCTTACATGTTTGGTACTACCATCAATTGTTAAAATACTTTAGAAAATCATGCGACTAACATACTCACCGACCAGTGAAATACGACCTTCGCAAGACGACATTACTCACCCATAATGAAAAGCCAATAAAAGTTTTATATTTTTATAATAAAGCAATTTTTCTAGGAACGTTCCCATTGTCCAATACGTCTCATACCGATTCTCTAAGGCAAAAATATAAACACCACTTTTTAGAACCACGAAGAACCGTCTCCATAAATGTTTATGTCATAAAAAGAGTTGCATTTATGTAGTAAAATGACAGTTAAATGAAACACCCTATCTCCACAGGATATTTTGAGGACCACGGACGATGATATACATTTATTCAGAAATAAGAAGAAAAAAAGTTAACACAAGCTTTGATTGGTTAGTTTGTTTCATGCAAAGTAACACACGAGTTATTAGTTCATGGCTGTTCCTAACTTGGAACTAATAGGCGAAAGGAAAGACAGCTAGCCAAAGTAACACACGAGCTATTAGTTAATGGCTGTTCCTAACTTGGAACTAATAGGCTAAAGGGAAGACAGCTAGCCAAAGTAACAACCGAGCTATTAGTTCATGGCTGTTCCTAACTTGGAACTAATTGGCTAAAGGGAAGACAGCTAGGCAAAGTAACACACGAGCTATTAGTTCATAGCTGTTACTAACTTGAAACTAATAGGCTAAAGGGAAGACAGCCAAAGTAACACACGAGCTATTAGTTCATGGCTGTTCCTAACTTGGAACTAATAGGTTGAAGGGAAAACAGATAGCGAACAGTACATACTGCTAAACTTTTGGGCTACCTTTACCTAACCAGAAATTGAAATTAGGTAAGTACTTACATCGTCTTCACTGCCTCAAATATAATGTTTGGCGATTTATAAAAAACTAGTAAGACTTTTTTAACTCTTGAATTATTCGTTTCGTGTTTCAATTTTTAGGTTATATAGATTATAAAGAAAATTATATCGAAGTAACGATTACTAGTATAACCGGTTTTAAAGACTGCTCTTTTTCTGTACTGTCACATGTATGCGAGACGGTGACGTCAATTTGTTTTTCAATTTCGCGCAAAGATATCGTGGGCTATCTGCGCTAGCCGTCTCTAATTTTCAAGTGATAAACTAGAGAATGAAAACAGCTAGTAAACGCCACCACCGCCAGCTCTTGGGCTACTCTGTATTAATGAGTAGTAAAATTGACCGAACAATTATAACGCCCAAACGGATGAAAGTGCAGCACTTTCGGGGACCGGATTCGATCCCGTGATCCACAGATACCAAGTCGAGTGAATTAATGGAGGTTATGCCAGACTCAGTGATGTAAAATAATTTAATTCGAATCGAGCAACCGAAAGATTCTGATAATATATAAAATAACCTGGAAGCAATAAAAAGAGACAACAACAAAAAACAACAATTAAATTTCATATCAGACAACCTGACAAACGTATTTTACCCGTTTAGAAAATAAAAACGTAACGTGTCACGTCTGAAATCAGTCTTTTCTGACTACTTTTAGAGAGAGAGTTTCTGAAAAAACAATTACAACATTAAAAGTTTCAGAGACGTGACACTTCAATTTTCAGGAGGATTTAATAAGTATCTATGTCAAAAAGTTTACTGGACGTGGCATTTCAATTTTTAAAAGGATTTACGTAAGAATAACCAAAGCTAAAAACTGCTTGGAACATCACGCTTTGAAAGGCCTCACACTGGCAGGTAAAAATCACCATTCAAAATGAATTAATTTCATTATTTTTCTCTCCCGCGCAAAAATGCATCACAGTATGTGATTTTTTAACTCCTTAATATAACAATTAGGAACTTAACTAGTAAAGGGTGGGTTAGGGGGAGTATACTCATCCAGCACACAACTAATTTACGCTACTGCTTAAGACCAGAACACAACCTACTTTGGTGATGATATTAGGTGGACTGGGTACTGGTTCACACCTTTAATACAATTATGTGGAGTGAGTACTGGTTCACACCTTTAATACAGTTAAGTGGACTTGGTATTGGTTCACACCTTTAATACAATTTAGTGGACTGGGTCTACCCATTCAGCACACAACCTACTTTGGTAATGATATTAGGTGGACTGGATACTGGTTCACACCTTGAATACAATTTAGGGAACTGGGTGCTGGTTCACACCTTTACTACAATTAAGTGGACTGGGTGCTGGTTCACACCTTTAATACAATTATGTGAAGTAGGTAATGGTTCACACCTTTAATACAATTATGTGGACTGGGTACTGGTTCACACCTTTAATGTAATTATGTGGACTGGGTGCTGGTTCACACCTTTAATACAATTAAGCAGACGAGGTACTAGTTCACATCTTTAATACAATTGTGTGGACTAGGTAATGGTTCACACCTTTAATACAGTTAAGTGGACTGTGTACTGGTTCACACTTTCAATACAATTATGTGGACTGGGTACTAGTTCACACCTTTAATATAATCATGTGGACTGGGTGCTGGTTCACACCTTTATTATAATTATGTGGACTGAGTGCTGGTTCACACCTTTACTATAATTATGTGGACTGGGTGCTGGTTAACACATTTAATATAATTAAGTGGACTGGGTACTGGTTCCCACCTTTAATATAATTATATGGACAAGGTACTGTTTCACACCTTTAATACTATTAAATGGTCTGTGTACTGGTTCACACTTTCAATACAACTAAGTGAACTGGGTACTGGTTCACACCTTTAATAAAGTTATGTAGACTGGGTACTGGTTCACACCTTTAATAAAGTTATGTAGACTGGGTACTGGTTCACACCTCTACTACAATTAAGTACTGGTGTACCGGTTCACACCTTTAATCAAGACATACGGTAGTATGGCATGCGGCCAAAATAACCTGTTGCAGGACACACTGTATGTTATTGACAGGAGTGATAGTTTAGCGGTTTTCCACTTTCTGTATATGAGACTGTGATAATCCATACTATTACATATTTTCAGTGGGTGTGTTCTTACTTCACATACCAAATTTCATGGCAATCCATTAAGAAATAGTTGAAATATGACATCTCCAATTGTGATTGAGTTTCTTCCTATATTTATTCTTCACACCAAAAGTACGAAATTTTATTTGATAGAAAACACACTTAATTTTATGGATTTTTTTCAAATTTGATACACTGATAGATCTTTACAACCTACAATTAGCAGTCTCATTTGGTGTAAATATAAGCCACATTTGCAAAGTTATTCAACAAAAACTGCTCAAATTTGACCAACATTTTGGCGCACGCCTAAAATTTTTATTACAGTTTCATCTAAGAGTAAAAGTGGACCCTTTTTAATTTTTTGTCATTCCGATTAAAGACGGCTGATTTAGAGCAGCAAAATTATAGGGTGAAAGGACGTACAGAAATAAAAGTAGTGATTAAGCCAAGCAAACTAGATAACCAGTTTCTAGCTCAAGTTTTCAAAAGAATCATATGGGTGGGCGGTTATAATTGATTATTCATCGAGAAATTTTCAGCATAAATTTACTAAATTTTATAAAATTATCATAATTAAAGAGCATTTAGTGTCATATGATATTAGCTTAAGCAATTAGCATAAATAATGATGCGTGGTACGGCTGCATCGATTGCATGGGGGTGATGACAAGAAACTGTTAATCCAGATTCCATGGCGTTACTATAAAGGAAGCTATTAACACTGTTTTAGAGATGAAACTTCCATATATTTTAAAGAATCTGGTTGATTCTGTTCCGAATAATAGGATTGATATTCTAAAGTTAATGTTTGTTATTATCGAGTGTCACTTTCTTATTTGGTATGGTTTGTCGGTGTGAATTGACAAAAAGTCAATATATATCTAAGAAAAAACACCTTAGATGTGGAAAAATGTGCGGCCTAAAAAGGATTGAGTGTGCGACTTAAAGGAGTGAAATCAAAATTAGAAGCCAAACTTGGTATCTACATTTATAACATTGATAATAATTTTACAGCAAATATTCCTTCATTAGTTAGCTAGGACGCGTATTTTGTTTTACCCACCATCAAGCCCAAGTTGAAGAAATTACACGGCCTAGCTAACTAATGAAGAAATATTTTCTGTAAAATTATTATCAATGCTCTAAGTGTAGCTACCAGTTTGGCCGTCAATTTTGATTTCATTCCTTTAAGTCGCACACTCAATCTTTTTTGGCCGCACATTTTTTTCACTGCTAAGGTGGTTTTTGGATTAGATACAATTAAGTGGACTGCGTACTGGTTCACACCTTCAATACAATTACGTGAACTAGGTATTGGTTTAATTCTTTAATAGGTGAACTGAGTATTGGCCCACATTTTAAATATATTTATCCAATAGCTTAAACTGGCCTTAAAGGAAATATGTTGATGGAGTGAACTCCCCCCCCCCCGATAACAACAGCTATAGCTTTATTATTACTAGTAGTTTATAGATTCAGCTGGTATTTTCTTGATCTATTTTGTATCCAGTCTACGAGTCAAATAAATACGATTGAATAATTTCACGTTTACATAGAGCAGTGTCGTTGCCGATGTTAATTTTTTTTTTTGAAAATTAACGCACGTGACTGATTCTTAACACTGACAGGAATGGAAAGAAAAAGAGGTGAGGAGAGAGAGAGAGATAGAAAAACTGTAAGTACTTTTTATTGTGGTTGTAGTTGTTCTTATTTCGCTGCCCAACAGATCTGCACAGAGCATAATTAGCAGGCTATTTAGAGAAGTTAATGAAGCGATTTACGTTTACAATACAGAGAAATTGCCTACAAATAACTTATCATGCAAGTCAAATTTAGTCTACAAAAACACGAAGAACATCAGATTAAATCTGACGTGACAAGGAAATGCCATTACTTAATACAGCCGATTCCGAATGTTGTTCTGATGTTCGTGGTTTACTGAATTAAATCACTTTCATTTCTGGTGCATAGTCATTTTATGACGCCAGTGGTTTTACTTTAACGCATACTACATTCTCTTCACAACATTTTCATCGATCAGAAATACAAAAAACAACAAACTTATCTTTAAAAATAGTAGCGTAGTTCATCTGAATTCATATTTAAATTTATTTATTTTTGACGGACTTATACGATATTGTTATATACTTTGTTCTATCTTTGGCAAGTTCTTTTAAATTATCTGGTGAAAACAATTCAAAGCACAGTCCATTTAAACTATAAAAAATTAGCTTTTTTTTTCATTTAACGTTTCTACAAGATTAAATACTTTTACACTGTTGTATATTATTGTAGGCCAACGTTATGAATAACGTTCACACCTTTCTAACAATATAGGACTAATGTAAAATCAAATCAATTTATTTACGAAGTAACAGCGATAGCTAACACAATGATTGATTCCCCTACTACTTTCTTGAAGAACTCACACTACAATCTTCACAACAATCTCGTATTTATTTACCCAGTTTCGAATGTACAAGAAAAACTCTGACGCCAAATTTGAACATTTTCTAGGCCTGTTTTAGAGCAATCATTAAAATCTACAGTTCTCTCTAATTAACAAACAAATTCTAACATTACAAATATAGCTTACAACAATATTATTGTAATCGCGAGAAAGAGATTATTTTAGTGTACAGAACCTGCACTTTCAAGCGTAATTTAGGTTAAACAAGAGCAATCAATGAGAGATTGCATACCCTCGCTCCGCCACTCCTTTTCGAGATTGCATGCGTTTATAATAAATACCGTACAATTTCACCTTAGAAAATCCTTCTCAAATACAGAATGATCAACGATCCGGATCTATTTTTTTTTTTTTGTGGTGTTATGAGGAGTTTTAACCTTAATGTACCCAGGAAATTTGATACAAATCCGGTCACACTTTACAGTTATTAATCGAAAACCGTGAAAATGCCATATCTCCCTGTTATAAAAAAAAATGCTTCAAAGTGATCCAGACCAAATTTGGGGAGGACTGTTCCATATTGACCTTCATCTTATGAAAAATTTTCGTAAACCCCAATCTATTAGTTTTCGAGATACGCGCGCGGAAGCACAGACAGCCAGATACACGAACCCGGTTGCAATCCCTCGTCGTTTTGTCACATCTTATTCAAACACTCAAAATATTGTAGGTCATTAGTGATGAGTAAAAGATTTTCATTCAAACTCTGTAAATTGTTTGGATTCCGTTAATATAAAATGTTAACTGTATTTCATTGGTTTGCTCTCCAAAGGAGTACTGATAAACCGTGAATTCGAAGAAACTAGTCTACTGCAGACGGAGTGTAATATAAAACCCTGAGCAGGATACTTAGAAGCGAAACAAAACAAATAAAAGTCGGTTTTATAACTTTAGCAGGTACTTAATACTGAGATAAAACAACTAAAAGTTAGGCTTCATTTAACGTGCCAATCTGCAATATCGAATGTTCAAAGGTTCGAGCCGTGATATGCTGCTAAACATGTTCGCTCCGTAGTTACAGTTGTGCGTGTGTGACGGGGGGGGGGGGGTGCTACAGAGATGACAATTAATGCCGGTTCAAGAGCTGGGTAAAGACGTTGTGGCGATGAGTGCTACTGACTGATTACTCATTTGCCGCTCTGAGTTAACAACACCCACCGCCAAATTTTGGGTTATTCTTTACCAATGAAAAGTGAGATTAATCATAACATTATAACACTCCCACAGCTGAAAAAAACCAGTATGTTCGGTGACAGGATTCGAGTCCGCGACTAGAAGGAAGGCAGCCAATCAACAGCACCCTACCATCCACCATCTACGCTAAGGGATTGACTGTCATTCTTATAACGCACCCACAGCTTAAAGTATGTATTGGAAACCAACTCGCCAGGTAAGTTATATCAGTTTCGTCAATAAAACATCCAGTAACAAATAAATGAATACAAAAAATATACAAAGAAACGTAGATGTAGCTTTGTTAAAATAAGCGTTTTACTAATCGAGCGAGATCGACGGGGGAAAAAATAGCAACTGGCGTTTCGGTAATCTTCGATAGTAGAAGAAATCTTCTGCCGTAGCCGATTTGGAGGGTTGACTTTTTTTTACATTATGGTTCGTTCCGATATCTCTTTGCTGATCAGTTTTATTGTTTGATATGGACAAAATCAACTGAACTTTACATATGACCATTCTAGTGCTGTTGTTTTGTTTTGTTTTATTCAGATTTACACGATCCATCGTGATTTTCAAGTATTATGATGATTCCGGTTTTTTGAAGTTCATATTAACACGATTCAAGTAGTATAATGATGATGGTGGTATATTTTTTTAATATTCAAATTTACATGATTCACCGTGCTTTCCGAGTGTTGTGATCATTCCACGTTCAGGTTTCCATGACCCATTCAAGTGCTATGAACTCCAAATGGCTCAGCGGTAAGTCTGAAGGCTTCTAACCCTAAAAATTGACCCTCGATATACCAGTGATGAGCAAACCACAGACAATCCATTGTGTAGCTTTGTGCTTAAACAATAAACAAAATTTAAATATGCATGTGGCTTTCTTACCCAACGGGTTTCATTTTACAATCTAAAATAAAAGGAGATAAATGAAACATAAACGTCATACTAATCTGGAAAACTGAAGATCTTCAAAGGTTCTTTGACAAAAAGTGTCCAAACAGATGCCTAAAGAACAGCTAATCCAGACTGAAAATATATCGCAACGATAAATTGTATGGAAGGTTATAAGTTTCGCGCAGAAGAAAAAGAAAATAGAGATCTTCACGTCTTTTTTTGTCAACTTCGAGTCGTGTCTTTATTCCATTTCAGATTAATCTAATTACTTGTCCTCTCCAGAAGGAATTCATATTTTTTGCCAGCTCGACGGATCCTCTCATCGTTTGTATTAGGCAGGTTTTATCGTGAAATTCCAAACTGATGCGATTTGTCTCCAGCGATCCAATCAAAATCCGTTTAGTTTCGTTCAACTTGAACTTGAGCTCTAAAATTACACCCGCTTCTTGGTTTTCATGTCGATCATCGATCTACTTTAAAGTAAACTCTAGAGGTAGTGTGCTCGAAGACTCAGGGTTCGCAACCCGTTCTCCCCGGAAATATGTTTTGAAGCCGTGGGTGGGCTGTGAGAATGATGGTCAAATCCCATTATTCGGTCAGTCAAGAGTAGTCAAAGAGTTCGTGGTGGTTGATTGGCTGTCTTTCCTCTAGTCTATCAGTTTTAACTTGGGGACAGATAGATCCTTGTGTAGCTTCACAAGGAACTTCCAAACAAACAAGACTTAAAATATGAATTTCAAACATGGTACCTGTCTCATTTATCCTGACTGATTATCCGGAATGATTTCTTATCTAAATTGCCCCCCAAGGAAACAGTGGCAAGGCTACGGACTTACAATGCTAAAATCCGGGGTTCGACTCCCGCTTGTCTTTATTAAAAAACGAACAAACTTAGTTCAAATATGAGTATCTGTGATTGGTTACAATGATTTATTATCTATTGAACCACATCAATGAGCTACATTATATTATGAATACACCATCTGTCAGATTTAACCTCTATCAATGAGCTACATGATATTAGGGATACACTATCTATCAGATTTAACCTCTATCATGAGCTACATAATATTAGGGATATACCCTCTGTCAGGTTTAACCTCTATCAATGAGCTACATAGCATTGGGATATACCATCTGTCAGATTTAACCTCTATGTGTGAGCTACATAGCATTAAGGCTACATCATCTGTCAGATTTAACCTCTATACATGAGTTACATAGCATTAAGGATAGACCATCTGTCAGATTTAACCTCTATATATGAGTTACATAACATCAGAGCTACACCACCTATCAGAATTCACCCCTATGCGTAAGCCTCGCGTGTCAAATTAAATGTGAACTTAACAATTAGAAGTATGTTTAGTAAGGCAAGTCCACAAGGTCCTTGAATTAAAACAACTCCGTCACATCTTGTGCTTACGATGACAGCACGTACCATATCTTAGTGTTTACTATGATGACACGTACCACATCTTAGTGCTTACTATGATGGTTTCTACCACATCTTAGTGCTTACTATGATGGCGTGTTCTGCATCTTAGTGTTTACTATGATGGCGTCTTCCACATCTTAGTGTTTACTATGATAGCACGTACCACATATCATAACTTACTCTGTCTAAATGCATATTGGTGACTATTTTCTTCAGAAATTTCTGAATGCACATGGCTATAAAAATTGAAAAAAGAAGTACATATATGCTAACCTAAGCCTAACATCGACACTGTAACGGATACAATAATTCAGTAACCACATCCTTTAGATTCTACGGTTATTCCTCATTTAACACATGATTCAGATTGGATTAATGAAAATAACGACAGAAATTGAACAAGAGATAATTATTTTAAAAATCTTTCAGTTCTAACTTTGGTAATTTCCACTAATTATTTTCTCGTACCTAGACCAGTAAAAAAACTTTACTTTGTGGTAGTTTATGAAGTCCTTAAAGAGCTGAAACATTTCATCCTTGGTTAATTTGACAATCGATAATAGCGTCTTAATATTAATTCTGCTGATCATCGGTGTAGAAAATGTTGCTATGCAAATGCTCAAGGCTTATGAATGACAGTAATAAAGCACGTGATCATTAGTCACAGCGTATTTACTAGCATACTCAGAAGACAGTCGAGTTCATCCTCCGAGAATAATCTGCAAATCATATGGGATTCGTTATTGGTTTCAGGATGTTTATTTTGGTAGTCATAGCAATTGCTACGTGCTGTTATTATTATTTTTAATTTAAAAAGCTTTTAAATCTCAACAAGGCGTAAACGTACAGTGAACTTAGTATTAACAGTTATAGAACTAGAGCAGTACAAACAAAAGATTATCCACCTACCTAAAAGATAAGTTTGGATTAAAGTTCACCAGAATTATTCCTAATCTAATTATCTAATCTTATACTTGATAATGTAAGATTATGCAATCGGATTTAAAATCACCCAAAGCAAACAATAATGAATTTAAAATCTTAATTGATAACTGTCATGGCTTGAAGATAAGATTAAATTAATCTGTGCTCAGTAATACAATATAAATAAAATAAAGAATCAATCACATATTAGCCTATAAACAGTGAGAAACAGATGATTATTGGTGAGATCAACAATTAAGGCGAATAACGATAATTTTAAACTGGGGTTTTATTACGATGATTCAAATTATCCGCTCATTTAATAGCAAATAGTTTGTTTGTTTGTTTGTTT
>NW_013667891.1:107516-117093 GCF_000517525.1 Limulus polyphemus | reverse complement strand
TCTTGGGCTGCTCTTTTACCATTATAACGCCCCCAAGGCTGAAAGGGCGAGCATGTTTGGTGGGCAGAACACAGATAGCCCATTGTGTAGATAAAAAAAAATAGACAGGTACTCATAATGAAGCTTAAAATAATGATTGAAAACGCAAAAATAATAATATCATTGATCTGATAAAGTAGTTTAACAAAATATTACGATAAATTATCTAATTCATTTTACCCTGTTCCTGAAAAGATAAAACTATAATTTAAACAAATAATGATTTTTAATAAGTTGATATTAAATAAATAGGCCTGACATTTGTAATAAAAACACGTAAACTTTCTGTTCCAACATCCCTCATAATTTGTCTATTTCGGATTCTACTTCAGAGGACAAATGAAAAGGAATGTGGAAAAGAAAACGTCTGAAGTTTACATGTTGTTGTTGGTGGTTTTTTATCACAAATGTTAGGCCTGTTGGTTTGTACTGCTTCGCCAGCTTTCGGCGTTGAAACCGTAACTTTCAAATAGAATTTATATTAGGTCGTCAAGAAATTAATGATTCTTTTTTTTTTAAAAAGAATAAACCCGAACAACTTATACATCAAAACAAAACATTTATTAAATGAAATAGTCTCCATATATATATATATATATATATACTTTCATAACTGATTTGCCCCCTCGGTGGCTCAGTGGTACGTCTCACGGCTTTAACATTAAAATCAAATTTCGATACCCGCGATGGACAGAGTACAACAGCACGTTATGAAGCTTTGTGCTCAACAACAAACAAAGTAAGCATACGAATATTATTGTAACCCCTGCGTTACTTTTCCAGGGACCGAGACAATTTATTTTATGAATTTTGTTATCAAAAACGTTTATTATATTTTGAATGGGGAATTTCAAGTTAGATATAGTTTTAATTTGTACTTGCATTAAATTATAAATGGAAAATCTTTACATTTTTTATCGATTTTAGCTTATAGTTTATGATTTTTTTACGAACGCTTTGTCTTTCTTTTAAGACTTTTGTCAATGGTTTACTTTTGAAGATTTGGTTTTATTTAAAACAGCAGAATATATGCTCTGAAATCGCCATCGACCAACAAAACATTATATCAGGAAACAAATGTCAACTACATAAACTAAGTACATGTATAAAACAAAGTTAAATATCACATCATATTTCAATGAAGTACAAAAGTTATATGATTTTTAAAAGAAAATATCTTCGGGTAATAATATCCTATTCCGTCTGTCAGACATAATACCCCCCCCCCCCAAAAAAAAGGCAAATTAATAACGAAGTAGCTGTATTGGAAGATCATTTAGGGGTAGTGGGTGATGGGTGTCTTAAACCACAACGTCCCAACACCCACTACCATTCACCGTCTGCAGCCAGTTGTGGGTATGTCAACAAATGTTTGGATCAAAAACTAATGGCATAATTTCTTAGTAGTTCTCTCATTTGTAGTTTTGAGATCCTCCCCAGTAATGTAGAAAATATATAAATATATATTCATATTTCTTATTATTCTTTCTATATTTATTTTTACAAAATCAATAAAACCATTTTTTACTTGTATGCTTTTGTTTCATTTCGAGCAAAGCTACACGGGATATCTACGCTGTTTCCGCCATGGAGGTCGAACCCGGCATTTTCATATTATACGTCCTCGGCCTTACTGCCAAGCCATCAGCTATTTTTTTTAAGGAGGAAGTTTATAAAATTACTGTACCCCGGTATGACAGCGGTAAGTCTTCGGATGTACAACACTAAAATCTGGCGTTCGATTCCGCTCGGTGGACTCATCAGACAGCCCGATGTGGCTTTGCTATAACAAATCACACACACACATATAGAATTATTCCTAAACTCTTTATTTAAACATTAAGTATTAAATTTGAGTTCTCAAATGGAAGTAGACGTAATCAGTAGAATAAATACTGGGTATATTTCTTGAGAGACATTTCATTTGAACATTAGGGAGGGTACGAAGCAGTGGCGAAACTATCTTTATAATATACAATATTGCATCAAACGTCCCTCCAACAAAGTACAGTCTCACCTTGTGATGATCTGAGCTAACAGGTCCAAGAAAACAACCTTTTATGAGTAGATTCGATCGAACAAGCATTCTTTTTAATCAGCCAAAACTATTTTGTTGATGCTACGTTTTTATCTCCTCTGATGAAGTTTTTTTCTATCGCAACGATAATGATATAAGAATCGTTTTTTAACATTATTACTTTAAGATACACTGAACACAGTCGCACATTTCAAACCACAACTATGAAGTTATAGGCTTTTCATTCTCTTCCCTAACCACATTACCCATGTATATCTTCTAAACTCGGAAGATGGCGCCCCCTCCCATCCCACAGAAACTTCTACCAAGTTAGGTAAAACATATACTTTAATTGAAGTTTCATTGTTTTCATAACCTTATCTGATATCTGCAGGTCAATAAATGTTAATATTTTGCCTAAATGCGGAAAGAGTATTATTTCCTTTATATACAGTTTAATATACGTGTATTAACTTATTTAATTTTTCCTTTAAAAAGTTTATTATGATTTCATGAGAGGATTAATCTTACCTTTCAAGAGTTACTGCCACCAAATTAAGAACAGAAGCAAAAGCAGAGACCATTTCAGCGTAAGCTGCCGTTCTGCAGATGGTCCCATCTTTATCCCACTGAATGACAAAGTAATGAGCGACATCTAACGGGACGTAAATAACCAGAAGCAAAAGATCGGCAACGGCCAGACTAACGAGAAAGATGCTGGTGACGTTCCTGGAGGAGCTGTCACAGGTCATGACAGCAACGACGATGATATTCCCAGTGACACCAATAATGAAAGTGATGATGTAAGTGGTCATGATGAAGGGGAAGTAGGAGTTGATCTTCCAGGGTGTTAGCATTTCTTCTGGGTGGGGAAAGTATATGGCGTCGTCATGAGGATGCTCCTCGGTTGTGACATTGGAAACATTTGTAACCATGGACTGTGTGACGTTGTTATTAATGTCCAATAGATAATAAACAATAGAACTCTGCACTGTCATGGCTGTGCCGTCGTTCATCACCATGATGACCTCGCGAGTAGCGGCAAAATACTAAACTAAGTAGGTTCGTTGTGGGACTGTTCTAAATTTTCAATGTTTTTTGTTTGTTTTTTTTGGCACATAAAGCTTCAGACGTCGTTTTCCTGCCGTTATGAACTTAACTACGCATGGTTAGACAATTAATTCTTTCCTTTTCAACAATATATACTTTAGCGTCACTAGAAATAAAAAACAACAACAAAGGTTTAGTCAACAAATGGTAGTTAATTTCAAAACATTAAAAGAAACGAATGCACTTAAACGACGAATGTGTAAAATTATGACACGCTCAAGGAATGCTTGGTTAGGAGTTCACAAAAACAGAAAATAAACGTAGTGGAGAATGTAATTAAAAGAGCACATTATAAATTCTTAGATTTACCGTTAAGCTATTAGGGAATAAAAGAAAAAATCATAACATACAAGACATACGTCAGTGAATTGAGGCAAAAATATTTTGAATTCAATTAAATTGAAATTACATATGAGAATTGGAATATTTATTAAAATATATCAGGGACTTAGAAGTTTGTTTACACGATGTTTCAATCACCTGTAAGAACTCTATCAAGAGGACGCCCCTAATAAAGAAACATCGTGTATCAATCGTTGTCATGATGATAGCTTAGACGATCATCTAAGCCTAATAATTAAATAGTAACTACTTTTGTATATATTGAGATACTAATTACTATGTAGTTTATATTCTAAGTTTCGACAATTATGTCCCCCAGTAGCACAGCGGTATGTCTGCAGATTTATAACGCTAGAAACCGGGTTTCGATACCCGTGGTGGGCATAGCACAAAAAGCCCATTGTGTAGCTTTGTGTTTAATTTCAAACTAACAAGCAAAAAAATTCGACAATTAATCTGCTTTTGTCTTCAGGTATGTCCTGAGAGGAACTATTTCTGCGTCGGTAGAGGCAAGGATTCGATCCCGGGGTCTTCTTGAGAACGATTGATGTCCAATCACCACAACCTAACCATAAGAACTTAGTATCAGATACTGTTTGTTAGTAAAAATCAAGGACATCTTGGTTATTCCGTCAGCTTACATTCATATGACTGTGTACGTTTTGCAGATGTTTTGATGACTAAGAGCAGATGGTACAAACTAATGAACAACTGGTCAGAAGTGTAAATCTTTATATTGCTTAAACCACCCACGACTGTATACAAATATGTACGTATATATTTAACCATAGAACCACCAGGGGGTCTCCATCTGTTTTTAAAAGTTGCTTGTAGATTCATGACTTTGTTAGTCACAAAGTTCCTATAATAACATATGAATCATAGGAAACATTTAAACAGAAATAAAAGCACCAAAACAGCAACCAATCCTAATGGTTACCGCTGTACCATCCTTTGTATTTTACATAGAAAATGAATTATTTTAGCTAACTTGCATTGTTCAGTTCTTTAGAAACGGGAAAGCAAATCAAAAACATGAAATTTCTCAATATGATGCATCATGTGGGCCCCATCAGTAGAGAGAAGTATGAAAACAAGTTTATAATCTGAAAATTAATATGAGAGAGGGGTTAAGACAAAGAGAAAGAGATATGTAAATGAAGATAGAGATAGACTGACAGGTAACTATATTAAGTCGGTCAAATTCAACATAGAACAAGATAGACAGACTGGAAAACGGGTCAATTTTCTGTAGTCATTTTGTTCTACTGTACAATAAAAGAAGATACAACTTGTGCACAGACTTACGTTGTACATGTTTTAATTCAGACATAATTATAGTTAACATAAAAGCTGCTGACTTTAACGTTAGAGTTCTCAGCTGCTAATAAACAACTAGTACAAAACTGTGATTCTTTTAATTTGCCTTCATTTCTCAATGAAAGTTTGATTAAAATCGAAATTCTAGTATTTGTGATTATCCATTTTAAAGTGAGCGGCAGAAATTACTGTAAAACTCTCTGTCAGGTGCAGGTGGGATGTTACAGAGCGTTGTTGGAACTAAAATGTAGTTATCACATACACACACACACACACACATATATATATATTACTTTATCTACTAATACACTATAACTTGTCATTTAGGGTCATGTTTTAATACAGATTTTCGACCACAACGGAGGGTGAATTGTTTACTTTAGAGCATAAGCATTACTTACCACCCCAAGGAAGGGGGGAGGAGTATTTATTAATATCTTCCGTTGTCGTTATTTTTACACCAAGATCACGGTTATGTGTTTGTAAAAAAATTACAGGTCTACGTGGTCATATTTTACTGCCCTAATAATAAAGCTTACTCTCTTTCCACATGTTAACTCTCCCGTAACTGCAATTCTACATATACACATAGACAAATAAACGTAGCTTTTCTTAATTATTTATTGAACATGTAGTTCTAGCTTTTCTTAATACTATTGGTATTATTTATTGACTATGTGGTTCTAGCTTTTTCACACAAAGTTAATGCTTACAGTAAGAATAACATTAATCTACCCGTAAAAACGGAAACATTTCCTTATACGTATATATGTGTATATCCCTCACCCCAAAAAACAAAAACAGATCTATAATTTTGTTAAGAAACGTAGTCTTACCCTATCATGATGACGCGGTTTCGCTGCATCTACACCACCCAGGGAATTTTCATAAAATCGCGGAAAGATACCCCAGTAGCAACAACAGCTGTTTCTCTGTTGTCAGTCAACTAGTGGTTAAGAAGGTTAAAACAAAGAAAATAAATTATTCACCACGACGTGGAAAAAACAAACAAAAACTTTTACTGGGATTAAAAGACTTTTACTAAGCCTCTTGAGAGGACGTCTTTTATCCACGTTTAAAATCTCATGGGAAAACATGACTGTCTCCAATAAGAATTTACGTATTCTTCTCTGCTTTCCTCGAGTCGTTTGTCAATTTCGTCTTGACAGCGGTGCGTTTATATGATAAGGTAGGTAGCGCTCTAGTCTTTTCTGAGTCTTTTCACTGGCAGTAAGGCTTTAGACTGATTAAGGATTTTGTTTTGGCAATTGACTGTGTCATTTTTCTTTCTTTTTTTCATCATCAATAGAAGTGAGGCGCGTAGAATTTACCGAATGTTGGATTGTTTGTTTTTAAACGAAGTCACTCACAAATTCTGTTGACTTCTCATACGCCATATTTGGTGTTGAAAGACAGTTATCAACACAAAGTGCATCACCAGGGGTAATTATGATAGCTTTCCCTACAACAACAACAATCAACTGGGTGTACAAGCACGAGATCTTTTCCTTAACCTCCCTGATGGCACAGCAAAGATAACCCATTGTGTAGCTTTGTGCTTAATTATAAACAAATTTCCTCAAAATTCTCGTCCTTAAACCCATTGATTCTTCTCGGTACACCAAATAACCCACGTATAGCTTTGGCGTAAGACATTTCATCGTGTTTACGTGATGTTATGTTTCATATTACGTGCGTTTACCCGATGTCAGGTATACTTACGTGGTTTAATGTGTTAACGCTTTATAAGTAAACATAAATCACATTAGCTATAAGGGGTTTTGAATCTGAAAACATCTTATACACAAAGGCCTAAATTATCACGTCAAAAACCCCTAAGATTCTGGTATAACGGTCCCTATTTTTTCTAAGAAAAGACAATCAGTTAGCAGTACTTGCCGCCACAAGCGCCTTGTCCTGCTTAGAACAGATTATAGGGATTAACCGCCACTCTTTTAACGCTCCTACAGCTAAAAATGCAAAGCTTATTCAGTGGCATTGCAATACAAATCCTGGACTTTCTGATCCGCAGTCCAGCATGCTAACCTCTAGGTATTGTCGAAAATTACATATAAACTTCTGAAACACGCATAAAGATAAATTATAATGAACATATTATTTGGAATCATATAGATTAACGGTTCGCGATAGTGATTAGTGTGTCTCAACTGTGTATCCCAGGATTAACGGTTCGCGATAGTGATTAGTGTATCTCAACTGTGTATCTCAGGATTAACGGTTCGCGATAGTGATTAGTGTGTCTCAACTGTGTATCTCAGGATTAACGGTTCGCGATAGTGATTAGTGTGTCTCAACTGTGTATCCCAGGATTAACGGTTCGCGATAGTGATTAGTGTGTCTCAACTGTGTATCCCATGGTTAACGGTTCGCGATAGTGATTAATGTGTCTCAACTGTGTATCCCAGGATTAACTGTTCGCGATAGTGATTAGTGTGTCTCAACTGTGTATCCCAGGATTAACGGTTCGCGATAGTGATTAGTGTGTCTCAACTGTGTATCCCAGGATTAACTGTTCGCGATAGTGATTAGTGTGTCTCAACTGTGTATCTCAGAATTAACGGTTCGCGATAGTGATCAGTGTGTCTCAACTGTGTATCCCAGGATTAACGGTTCGCGATAGTGATTAGTGTGTCTCAACTGTGTATCCCATGGTTAACGGTTTGCGATAGTGATTAGTGTGTCTCAACTGTGTATCCCACGGTTAACGGTTCGCGACCTATTGCTAGAAAAACGAGCTCGGCATTTCGGGGCCGAGGATGCGCTGTAAGAGCAACGGTCAGATTCCATTATTCGATCAAACAAGAGTAGCTCAAGAGTTCGAAACAGTTGCCATTGATTGGCTGCCTTCCATTTCGTATGTTAGTTTAAAATTATGAACGGTTAAGTGCAGAGAGTCCTTGTGAGCGAAGTTCTAAAACAACAACAAAAAAGCGAAGCTAACGATTATGTATGTCGGAAATACGATAATGGTAGCCTTCTCATTTACAAAGTTTGCCAAGCTCAGTTTCACAAGTAAAAACTATGTGCCACTCGTCAAGCGAAAACACAGAAAAAAAAATGCAAAATTTTTGCTTCGAAAATTAAGAATCTTACCAATCATGCCCTTGAAATATTCAATTGAATACTAAATTCTATTCTAAGTTATAGTTCTCAAAAGCAATTTAAGTCTGATAGAAATAGAACAGTCAGTTAAACAAATTCTGTATGAGAGTTTTAACGCGCGTTAAAATACAAATTTGAATTGGGGGGGGGGGGGTGGCAAGAAGGATTTTTGGATACCTTTTTTGTTATGTTAACTGGGAATGTTGAATTTAAAGTGAATTTTCCTGACTGTTATACACGGAACTCTATTCCCAAATCAAAGGGCACGCGGGGAGCACGTAACCCCAGTGAACTCCCCGATTCCGTTGCCTGTTTCTTTCAACCTAATGATAACCTGCCTCACCGATAAGAATACTGAAAACAATTTTGCTTCAACTACCATATAACCGAAGGAAACACGTATTCCACGTTTCATGCACCGTGACAAACAGATGAGGTTTAAGCCAGGTGTTTTTATTTGTTATTATAAGCAAATAACCACAAAACAGAAAATAAATTCGGTGAAAAAGTTGTAATAAGCGCCGGGTGGGGAAATTTTTCAAGTTATCCTCGAGTGACCATTAGTAAAGAAAACAACGCTAAGCCTCGATGGTGACTAGGAAACGGTTATTTTTTACAGCTAGAAAATTAACGTCATTAAAGGAACTCAAAGGCTATAAGACAGTCTGAAATCTTCTTAATATATTGTAAAAGTCGCAGCCGTTATCTGTTCGAAACTTTCTCTGTCTAGGTATCTATTTGTTTGTCACTCTTTCCGTTCGTCCTTGTGTCTCCTTATCTTTCTATGTATTTATTTTCTCCATCCGTCTGTCTATCCGCCTATCTATCTACTCTTGTGTTGTATGGGCTGTTTTCTGTTCATCCACCAGTCGCCCAGATTTATCTTCTCATGACTTGATTAAGAAGATTTATTTGGATTCTTTCTACGTGTCATCTGACAGATATCAGTCACACCAATCACTAAGACAGTTACTGACTTCTGTAAAGTTGTTGAGTTATGTTAAGTTACTCAGTTATTGAGTTGTATAAGTTGCACAGTTGTTGAGTTGTGTAAAGTTAGACAGTTGTTGAGTTTTATAAAGTTACTCAGTTATGAGTTGTGTAAAGTTGCACAGTTGTTGAGATGTATAAAGGTAGACAGTTGTTGAGTTGTGTAAAGTTAGACAGTAGTTGATTTGTTACTGTAACTGATAATCTGCTTGGAACAGTGACTGTCAAAAAAAGCTGTTTTCCCCATGTCAGCTGTGACTGTTAAATAAAGATTTGTTGACTCTAAGTCAGCTGTGACTGTTAAATAAAGCTTTGTATTTTTCTAAGTCAGCTGTGACTGTTAAATAAAGCTTTGTTTTATCTAAGTCAGCTGTGACTGTTAAATAAAGCTTTGTATTTTTCTAAGTCAGCTGTGACTGTTAAATAAAGCTTTGTTTTTCTAAGTCAGCTGTGACTGTTAAATAAAGCTTTGTTTTCTCTAAGTCAGCTGTGACTGTTAAATAAAACTTTGTTTTTTGTCTAAGTCAGCTGTGACTGTTAAACAAAGCTGTTTTCCCTAAGTCAGCTGTGACTGTTAAATAAAGCTTTGTTTTCTCTAAGTCAGATGTGACTGTTAAATAAAGCTTTGTATTTTTC
>NW_013667891.1:101521-106516 GCF_000517525.1 Limulus polyphemus | reverse complement strand
CTTTGTATTTTTCTAAGTCAGCTGTGACTGTTAAACAAAGCTGTTTCCCTAAGTCAGCTGTGACTGTTAAATAAAGCTTTGTTTTCTCTAAGTCAGATGTGACTGTTAAATAAAGCTTTGTATTTTTCTAAGTCAGCTGTGACTGTTAAATAAAGCTGTTTTCCCTAAGTCAGCTGTGACTGTTAAATAAAGCTGTTTTCCCTAAGTCAGCTGTGACTGTTAAATAAAGCTGTTTTCCCTAAGTCAGCTGTGACTGTTAAATAAAGCTGTTTCCCTAAATCCGCTGTGACTGTTAAATAATGTCATTTTACCTAAGCCATCTGTCACTGTTAGATAAAACTTTGTTTTACCTAAGTTAGCTGTGACTGTTAAATAAAACTGAAGTACCACGGACTAGTGTGCTTGTAGTAGAAGTAATTGGGGCGATTTTGAATTATCCAAGGTAAAGTGTTAACGTACCGGAGGAAGGATGGTTTTGAATCATGCAATGTAAAAGGTAAAGTATTAACGTACCGGAGGAAGGATGGTTTTGAATCATGCAATGTAAAATGTAAAGTATTAACGTACCGGACGAAGGATGTTTTTGAATTATCCAAGGTAAAGGTAAAGTGTTAATGTACCGGAGGAAGGATGGTTTTGAATTATCTAAGGTAAAGGTAAAGTATTAACGTACCTGAGGAAGGATGGTTTTGAATCATGCAATGTAAAAGATAAAGTGTTGACGTACCTGAGGAAGGATGGTTTTGAATTATCTAAGGTAAAGGTAAAGTGTTGACGTACCTGAGGAAGGATGGTTTTGAATCATGCAAGGTAAAAGGTAAAGTGTTGACGTACCTGAGGAAGGATGGTTTTGAATCATGCAAGGTAAAATGTAAAGTATTAACGTACCTGAGGAAGGATGGTTTTGAATTAATTTCTAGATAGAATACAAAGTATACTTCTTAAGTTCTTGTTATTTTAGCGCAATGCTATACAATAGGCTATCTGCGCTCTGTCCATTGCGGGGAATCGAACCTCTGTTTTTAGTGTTGTAAGTCCGAAAACTCACAGGGGAGTTATATGTTCTAAGAAACTAGTGTGTTAGGTACATAGGACTGCAAACAATTTTATAGAATTTCGTCCATCTTAGTTTTTTGTGTATCTGGACTTGATGGAGAACTCTGAAAAGATGACGAAACGTTGCACAACTAAAAAGTCCAGGTGAAAGACGCCCGTATAAACGTTTCATTTTCATGGTGTGCGTTTTGAATAAAACCTAACCAAAATAGGAGCAATTAACAAATTTATTTTCGGGAACTGAAATAGCATGATCTACTACATCACCTCAGATTCAACTTGGACTGAGTGGATTTGATAACTGTAGAACAAGAGTAACTCATGTTTAGACAGTAAGGAAAAGTGTTCCTTTAACTGAATTGACAAGCTGCTCGTATAAATTATCTGAAATGTTGTACGTCTTTCTAAATCATTCCACCAAAGTAAAATACTTTCAAAATCTTTTTTCCCATACTTCTTTATTTTCACCTGTAAAACATTAAGAGTCGTCAATTTCAATTCGCGCTTTTAGCGTCGGTGCCATGGAAACAGCGACCTGTAATAAAAAATATAACAGGTTTTAACGGTGTATATTCGGTAAAGGCCCAGTTGACATAATGCGAAACGATATTGTTGGCATAACCTAACAAATCCAATTTCTCCAGGCAGATAAAATATTAAAAGTACATAGCACCATGTTGTTGAAACAACAAATTTTATAAAACCTGTATGACGTTGGGAAGTACGAATTTGTTCTCGTGTGAGCGAGTTTTGTTATATATGATATTCTTCTTCTGTTATTTTTGAACACTGCCACCACAATACCAACGACGTGTTTTGCTCAATACCAGAACTCATCAGGTCGGTTGAGACACAAAAAACACATTAGTGGTCGGAACACTATTTATATAAGTCATCTTTTAGAATAACATTTGTTATGGAGGTACCACTACTGTATTTGTTGTATTCCAGCCGGAATGATGAGCTTTAGTATTAAGTGAAATGCGTCGTTCGCAATGAACGTAATGGACATAGTGCGGTTGAAATACTATTATATATTTTACTTCTCGGACAACCATTCTTCGTTTTCAAACTAAAGTAGTAGCTTTATCATGATCCATCTGTATTGTGGACAGTAGGGTTCTATATTAACAGGCTTCACTTTCTTGTTAAACTGTAACAGCTATCACGATCCACGTGCTCTATGGGCCTCAAACTGGTAGGTTACAACAACTTCCTCAGATAGAACTTGTTGTGGTTTTTATAATTATTTTTCGAAAATGAGAACAACTACGTGATTCACCTTCGGCTGCTTCTGAGGTCAAAGCTGGGAAAGCACACCTGGTTTTATCAAAACAACCCCGTTTTTTTGTTAGCGGCAGACAAAAGATGAAAGAAAAACAAGTTTCAACTATGTCGTTCAAAAAATTAGTTTCTAGCTTATGTGGATGTCTGATGCAATACGAAAACTAATAGAAAACTAACCCTCTGTCTATCTTTCTATGAAGTGTTACAATATTTTTTCTGCCTATTTAACTATCACTCAATGTCGCTTTTGTAAACGACTTTTCACACATAAAATGGTTCTGTCTCATCTCAGCATTCTTCAAATGTAATGATTGTAGCTGTAACTCTAACAAGAAGAAGCACGTGACACAATGCAAGAGTAAAAACCAGTCTTTTGAAGTATTTTCACGTAGGAAATAGTTTACAAGTAATTATTTCCATTTCCTTTTGAAAATTAGTTTAATGAGTAATTTTTTAAATAATTTCTGTTGTTAACAGCTATACATGTCTAAAGTACATTGTCACAGTGTTAACAACGATCACTTTCAACTTTCGATTTCGTTCGTTGTTGTTGTTTTTTTTTACCTAAAGATGAAAATATCTTGCTGATAAAATCCACGCTGTTTATGGCCTTGGCGTGGCCTTATGGTTAGCGTGCTGAGCTGTGGATCAAAGGGTTCATGCCTCGAGAAGTGATACCACCAAACAAACATTACACTATAAGGTTTGAGCACGTGAGAAGAATGACAGTCAATCCCAATTACTGGAAATTTTTCTTCTCTGGTGGCGGTAGGTGCTACTGACTAGATGCCCTTACTATGGTCAGTAGTTCAAAATAAGTAGCGGCTATATCCGAACTCTAGGGCCTCTGACCTGGCCGTTTAGCCCGTATGAGCATAAGGTGCTTTTCCGATTTGAAATCTGAAATCTTTCGAATCGTTAGTATTCAATCGTTGCTTTCGGGTTTATGAGGCGATTTCTTTACGTTTTTACTACTCTTGATGACTCCAACAAAAGTGTGTGGTAAGCTTCCGAGCTGGTAATTCAAGTTCGACCATTGCGGCTGACACAGCGCACGTATACCATTGCGAAGCTTTGCGCAAACCCCTTTTGGTTGCTATTGGCTTATGTTTTGCTATACACGTTTCTAATTTAATACCCGAAGCATACACAGTTCCTCCAGGAGCTATTAGGACATGAGAAATGGACATCTAATTTGCTAAAAAGGATTACTTCTTATCACATTTCCACACAAACGTAAGTGTGCATACAGTATTATAGTTATGGAATAGAAAAAGCTTTTATAATAAGAAGTTTCAACAAGCAAAGATTCCAAACGCCAAATGTATACATAGAAACTTTTAAATCCTTGTAAATGGTTTTTTCTCTATCTATTTCTAACCTAAAATCCACGTGATGAAAAATCACGCCTAGATAACACGGATTTTTTCAAGTCTGCACGTACATTTTGTGCTGAGTCTGTTTCCTTAAAAAAACAAAAAACAATGACCATAAAGCCTTAAAAAGTACATTTTCATTTATCTCCATTAATAATAAGACCATTTAAACCTTTTAGACGGTCTCCTTCCCTTTTCTCTCAAAAACGAATCCTTATGACGTAAGAAATTCTAATCTTCGTACGTACTGTAATTTAGTTAAGCCATTAGAGAAAATGGATTATATATGTGTGTGGTGACAATAAAATTCTGATAAAATCCTGTTTGCCATAATAATGTAGCTTGTTTGGGGATGAATGGAAAGTTTCCTAGCTCGACGGCAGAGTGTTACAGAGGAACAGCTTTTACAGGGGTTTTGGAGCTGTAGAAAAGGAAAAACTTCATATATATTCGTTTCTATGGAACAATATGTGATGTCATACTTTAGAAATATATATATATACAACTTGATTTCGTTTTCGAGACTGTAAATCAGTTATAAGTATTTTAATTTTTCTAAGACCAACTGGAACTATTATAAACTCTACAGTTTGTTTGTTGTTAAGCACAAAGCTACACATTGGGCTACCTTTGACGTGCCTACCATTGGTATCGAAACCCGATTTTTAGCGTTATAAGCCCTCAGACTTTCCGCTTAGCTACTAAGGAGAAACTTTTTACAGAAACGTAAAGTTAAACATATTTCGTTTTTTTGTCAGGGAATTACTGAAAATATTTTTCATGCGTTAAAACAAAACGGTATCAAATTACAAACCTCCCTTAAGTACCAAGGTTTAATCACACATTATAAGAACGATGTTGTATGTCCCATGCTACCCTTGGAACTAATCCCCCTATCGTCGTTCATATTTAGTCTGATGGTCACTATGACACATTATTATCCAATCTCACAATCTGCACTTAAACAAGCTTCTGGAAAGACAAAAGGATCAAACTTTGATAGACTTTCCACTGGACAACGGTTTTCATAACCAATTTCAAGCACATGGACGACGGTTTTCAAGACCACGTTTAAGCACACTGGACAAGACCACGTATAAATACATTAGACAATGATTTCCACGGCCATTTTTAAACAATATGGACAAGAGTTTCCAAGACCACATTTAAGCATACTGGACAATGATTTCCACGGCCATTTTTAAACAATATGCACAAGAGTTTCCAAGACCACATTTAAGCATACTGGACAATGATTTCCACGGCCATTTTTAAA
>NW_013667891.1:98546-101511 GCF_000517525.1 Limulus polyphemus | reverse complement strand
AACGTTTCGACAAGGTTTTGTCATCATCAGGTACTGTTGCTGTAACGTTCCTGTAAAAAGTTTCTCCTTAGTGGCTAAGCGGAAAGTCTGAGGGCTTATAACGCTAAAAATCGGGTTTCGATACCAATGGTTGGGTACCTGATGATGACAAAACCTTGTCGAAACGTTGTACATTTGCTGTTATATTAAAGTTTTTCTTCATTACCCATTCAAGCCGTCTCCAGCCATTATTACAATGGACAATAGTTTCCAAGACCACGTTTAAGTACAATAGACAACGGTTTCCAAGACCACATTTAAGCATACTGGGCAACGGTTCCAAGACCACATTTAAGCATACTAGACAACGGTTTTCAAAACCAAACTTAAGCACATGAACAACGGTTTTCAAGAGCATGTTTAAACACACTGGACAATGGTTTTCAAGAGCATGTTTAAACATACTGGACAATGGTTTCCAAGACCACGTTTAAACGCACTGAACAAGTTTTCAAGACCAAGTTTAAGCAGATCAAAGACATAATAATCACTGGAGCTACACCGGTAATGGGGGAGGGATGAAGTGTGAGCCTTCATCAGTAGTTCGCCTGTCTGGACTGTGAATTCAAGGGATCGTGGTTCGCGTCCAGTTTCTGCAAAAACTAACTCCGCACTTTCAGAGGATTGGGTGCGTTATAAGCGTGATGGTCAAATTCTACTATTCGATCAGTCAAGAATAGTCCTAGAGTTGGCGATGGGTACTGTTCACTAGCTGTCTTCACTCCAATCTATCAGTTCAAAATGACAGATAGCTATGCGCAGATAGCCTTTTGTGTAGATTTGCGCAAAAGTTCTAAAAACAAATCAACGACACACTTTATTGGCTTCCATTTATATATCTTTAAAACCTCATTTACTTCAACTCCCAGTAATAATGAATGTTGAAATTACAGAAACATATTACTCATACTTCTAAATATTTGAAAAAAAGGCAATTTAAAGAAAACGTTAAGTAACACAATGGAGAATGTTAATCTTGAGGCTAGACAAATGTGAAGCGCTCTTTCATGAGAACTGATTGTACTTTTTAACGCTCCATTTACAACTTTTCTGACCAAAGTTTTCAGCTAGAACAGCTCATCAATAAAACTGTAAGATACCCCATTTAACGCAGACCAGTGAGAAACCACTTTTGTGCCAGCTAAGAACGAAAGCTTTTAGAACTGTTAGTTGTGTTACTTGGGGCGTTTCGGTGTGCCTTCACAGATAATAAATGTTCACGTAGAGAACCCATATTTTATTTGTATCCTGACTATATGAAAAGTAAACAGATGAAATTTTTCTAAGCCTATTCACAATACGAAACGATAGTCTCTCTATTATTTGTATTTGAAGTATCTTTTAGTTTTTCTGTATGAAGTGGAGAAAGATATCGAATATTTTGTTGCCGCTTTGAAGTCTTCTCGCTTGTGAATTTGGTGAAATCTTTCACTAAAAAGGAGTTACGGTTTGAACCCGAAAACTGGAGAAGCTTTTACTATAGTTGGTAGAAAAAGAACTGTGCAAACTGAAATGGCGTTTCCAGGGCAACGAATTGTTTCTGAAAGAATTACACAAGAAACTTTGTACTAAGAAACCCGTCTCTTTTCTTTAAAGAAAAACTATCCGATCTCTAAAACTCGGTGAGGTACAAGTTTACCCATTTTACCCAAGTCCTTGTTATTGCCCAAGAAACATACGGTACAAACTTACTTATTTAACCCAATTCCTTGTTAATGCCCAAAAGACATCTCCATGATCCACGCAGTGCAGACGACCCATTGTTACTATCAACGGGAGACTAATATAAGCCCACTGTTGTTTTTTGCTTTACTTTTTCTTGATTTTATGAAAGGGGGGACTAATAGTAGTTATCATAAGGATAATAATAAAAGCTGGCAGTTGTCTTTTTCTCTACTTTTCTTTTTTTTTTTTCAGGAGTAGGGGAGACAAAAAAGTAACTATCAGAGGGAGAGTAATAGTAGCCCTCGGCAAAGAGAAGAATAAGATGCAGGGATGTAAAAAATTAACAGCATGCTTTAAATTATCCAGAAAGAACGTTCTTATCTTTGAAGGTTAACAATTCCACAAGAAAAGCGTCTAGTACAAAAGATAGAAAGCTTTCATATTCAGCAACATGTAAATATAGTTGATGTGGATGTATCCTATTCAAAATTACTTTGATAAATGACAAACTATTTATTCCCTTTCCATTCGTGGTGCTGAAGAAATCTATAAACAGATCATTTTAGTTTATGTGAAATACATTATTTCCATCCTGTACGGATTACAGTAACTTTTTCAGCTCTAAATCAGTGTGGTTTGGTTTGTTTGGAAGTACGTGCAAACTACACGAGGGCTATCTACGCTAGCCGTCCCTAATTTTGCAGTGAAACACTAGAGGAAAGACAGCTAGTCATCACCACCCACCGCTCACTCTTGGGCTACTCTTTAACCAGCGAATAGTGGGGTTGACTGTTACATTATAACGCTCCCACGACTGAAAGGGCGAGCATGTTTGGTGGGACGGGGATTCGAACCAGCTACCCGCAGATGGCGAGTCAAGCGCCCTAACCAAACAGTGAGAGAATGTTTAATGAATTTCAATTTTTTTGCTATCATTATCCGTATTAATTCAACATCCGCCTTGAACATTAAAGCTCATATGATCTTTATTTCTTTATCGTAATTTCTTAAATAATTATCACTATATTAAAGAGCATTACACGATTAACGGTATTTTTTTTTAGATTATCGCTTGCTTGGAACAATGTCAAAGATGCGCCCGGCATGGCCAGATGGTTAGGGCGCTCGACTCGCAATCTGAGGGTCGCGGATTCGAATCCCCGTCACACCAAACATGCTCGTCCTTTTAGCCATGGGGGCGTTATAACGTGACGGTCAATCCCACTATTCGTTGGTAAAAGAGTAGCCCAAGAGTTGGCGG
>NW_013667891.1:87974-98226 GCF_000517525.1 Limulus polyphemus | reverse complement strand
GACCCCGTATAGATACGGGAAAAAGCTACAGAAGAAGAGGAACAATGTCAAAGATGGGTTAAAGAGATCATTTGTTGTTTATAGCAAGGTTAAGAGTCCAGCCATAAGTCTGGTTAAATGAAATTATATCACAAATAGATAAATTTCCACCTGGTGACGCAGTAATGAATTAATAAATGGGATAATGGAACGTTAAGATTTTTTCACGTGCAGTGTGGTTATTCATCTCAGATTAAAGAGGAAGAATCGTTTGTGTCTAAGTAGATATATGTAAGGAGGAAATGTCATTCTCTGATCGTTGAACAAAGTCACATGATAACAACTAATTACAGAAACAGTGAACAAACTAGACGTTAGTTAGACAATGTAATAACAAACCAACGTGAAACGTGAACTTCGGAAAACTGCAATCTTACTCTCCGAAAGATAAACTTTGCTGACCATCAAAGATCAGGAGTAATGTAATATGAGGAACTGCTGGAGAATTAGAATAGATTTACATCAATTAAAGCCTAACATTGACCTTTACCGCTTAATGATTGCCAGATAAAATAAGTCAAAGATCTCTCTTCTGAAACTATATAGGTTTCATTTCCTAATTGTGTTTAATAGATTCTGATGTTGTATCCTGAACTTGGTTCTTCTTGATAAAATACAACTCACATCTAAAGTGATTATATCCAGCAACGTCAATTGAGATTTAGATTTTGAGAAAATATAAAAATTAAAATATAAGGTTCTCTACAGGTACACTATAAAATGGATGTGTTTCTTTATAATCACCCTGTATAAGTATATTATAAAGTGGGTGTGTTTCTTTATAACCACTCTGTACAAGTACACTATAAACTGGATGTGTTTCTTTATAACCACCTTGTATATGTACACCATAAAGTGGATGTGTCGTTATAACCACCCTGTACAAGTATACTATAAACTGGGTGTGTTTCTTTATAATCACTCTGTATAAGTATATTATAAAGTGGGTGTGTTTCTTTATAACCACCCTGTACAAGTACACTATAAACTGGATGTGTTTCTTTATAACCACCCTGTACAAGTACACTATAAACTGGATGTGTTTCTTTATAACCACCTTGTATATGTACATAATAAAGTGGATGTGCCTTTATAACCACCCTGTACAAGTATACTATAAACTGGGTGTGTTTCTTTATAACCACCCTGTATAAGTACATTATAAGGCGACGGTGTTTCTTTATAACCACCCTCTATGAGTACATTAAAAAAGGGGGGTTTATTTCTTTATAATAATTATAGAGTAGTGTAATATTTTGTCTGACAGCTATCACTTCTCAAGTATTATGTGTTTACGATTCACCTTTTACAGGGATTTTCTACATTCTAAGACTAATTAAACAGTAATCTTTTTCCAACGAAGTTAATTTCCAAAAATAATTAACAGTAAACTCCGAAGATAACGAGAGTACTTTTTAAAGCTGACGAAAAATATTAGCAGTGTAATTGTCTATACTCTCGGCCTCGTACTAAGATGTAAAATACAACAACACGGTTTCCGAGATAAAGTCGTCAACATTTTAATTATTACTGGACTAATCAGCTTGTTTTACAGTAATACACCTGATTTAATGACGCATTATTGCATCTGTGCGTGTCCAACTTGTCTTATTTTCCTTCCAAGAAACTGTTGTTTGGAAGGCTGTGTTCTCATTTTTCACAACAATATGATAAATAAATATAAAAAATAAAAGTGTTTTCCTATTTAAAAGGCTGGTGTGCAATAACAATAATAATAAAAGATTTATTAAAATCGCATTTGTTCCGACTAATAACAACTATATGTTCAGATATTTTTGTTTCGATTCTTTTCTCAACCCATTTTGGGTTGCGACTCAAAATTCTGTGCAGTTTGATTGTTCTTAAGCGCAAAGCTACACAATGAGCTATCTGTGCTTTCCTCAACACGAATACTGAAACCCGAATTGTAGCGTCATAAGCTTGCAGACTTACCGCAGAGCCAGTGGGGGACCCAAAAATGGAGTCATTAGAAAATCTGAAAGGACTTTCAAAAGAACGATATACTTTTTTTATTAAGAACTTAGTAAGCCAGTTATTTTTTGCACGAAAAGCTACTCATTGTTCCTTTATAACTACCCTAAGTAAACTATAAAGTGGGGGTGTTTCTTTATTTACTGAGTGACGAATGGTCATCATTGTTGACAAATGGGTCTTGAACCAATAAAGGTTGAGAACCACTAGCTTAGAGACCTTTAGAACATTATTATTTATTTCTAAGAACAGACATTTGTGACACGTGTCTTCATCTTCTTACTATAATGAACGTAGTGTGTGTGTATGTATGTATCTGTCTGTATGTGATCGAAATAATAAATACAATGTAGCACCGTAGGCGGCGTTTCTGCTAGTTTACTATAATTCTGGTTATATTAAAAGAAGAATAAACAAAAGGGAATATTACAACTTTTGATTTTTTTAATGAACCTGATATGAACTTGATATGCAAAGGAAAACCATGATCAAATATGGAAGGAAAATATTAACGACAAAACAACTAGAGATTTCCAACATCTCTTTGCTTCATCTGACGCTATTCACCAAAATAAGAACACTGACCCTGTTTAACGTGTCAGCGGTAGGTTTATGGACTTACAACGCTAAGATCAGGTGTTTAATTCCCCGCTATGGACAGAGTGCAGTCAGCTCATTGTATATAGTTTTACATTAATAAAACAACTATTTATCATTGGATAGCCAATGGCAGGCCAGAAAGAATCCTAGTTTAGTTTCATATCAGTTGCTTTGCGCTTGCGCAAATACCATTAGTTATCCAGAAAATGAATAACCCCAAAACAAAATATTTTTGAAGTATTCACTTTCCTGAGAGAGAAAATGATTAAGAAGAGGTATTATCATTGTAAATATATAAGGCATTAAAGATAGTTCACTATAGCATACGGTAATTTTATTTTCAAACCCTCAAATTTCTTAGCTGTTTAATTAGACCTTGCAAATCTGGTGGAGGTCCATATATTGTAACATAATGAGTAGTCCCCAGGTGATACAGCGGGAAGGTTACGGACTTACAACGCTAACATCCGGGGTCAGATTCTCCGCGGTGGACATATAGTTACATAATGAGCAATGGAACCATAAACAGTTTAGGAAATGTTTTAAAAAGCCAACAATTTGTTTGTTGTTAAGCACAACGCTTCACAATGGGCTATCTGTGCTCTGCTCACTGCAGGTAACGAAACCCGATTTTTTATTCATATTTTTTTGCATTATGAGCCCTTACACATACCGCTGAGACACAGATGGTCTTAAAAATAACTTATGGTTCACTCCAAAAGAAACAATAGAATTAATAAACTTGGCAAAGTCTTTTCCAACTCATGGCAATAAATGCCCTGTTAGGTTTCAGGTTTCATCTATTATTTTAATACTGTATTGTATAGTTCAAGTTGTGTTTAGTTTTAAATTTGTCTTTGTGAGATGGCGCATCTATCTATTTAATGATCAATTCACAACAACTATGGACCTCGTGCTTCGAAAGATCAAATGTAGACTTGTGTGGCTTCCCCATTATAATTAATATATGTTATTCATGATGCCGAGGAACTCACAAATATATAATAGAGACGTCCAATATAAGTATTAAAAACTTTTATTTAAAACAAGTAACAACGTTTCGATCGGCTTAGGTCATCATCAGGTTAATATTCTTAGCTTCGTGTTTTAAATAAGTTTTTAATACCCAGTATGGGTCTACCTGCTATATAAGATATATACTACCGAGTTTTTATATTAATCCATATAAGTGTAGAGGAATGTTCCTCTTATTTCACGAGAAGCTAATGATACGGTGAAACGCGACCACTTGTTTCACGTTTACTTGAAGAAGAAAAGCGCCAGAATTTTGATTGATAACAACAATACATAACCTTAACTCACCAACGTTTTATGTTCATGCGTGTAAATAAAAGAGAAACGGAACGCGATGATCGTCATCAGGTGCCTTCAGCGGATACCATTACAGCGTTTAGTACTGATCACATGACAGGTGATTAAGGAAGATTGGCTAGTAGACACTAAAGTTGACCCCCTCCCTAAACCACCACCACCAACGTAGTACCCCCGGTCTCTGCGACACCGGAAACCTATAATTGTTCGAAACTGGAAACTAATTTTACTCCAGACAGGTCTCAATCAGGAATGGTCAACAAGGATCATCAACACACCCGTGCGGTAATACAAGGTGTTTCATTGGATTCTAAGTTTACTTCAGAAATTTTTGCGTAAAGATACAGAACGGAACTATCTACGAATAGCCAACCGTCTTTAACTTTGAACTAGAAGTAATGCTGCTGGTCAACAACACCCACCGACAACTTTTGTCTGACCGAACAGTGGGACTTGACCCTCACTCATAGGACACCCACGACCCTGAAATATGTTGCGAGTTTTTGCGTGAACGTGACTCGGATCGTTAATCCTTTGATTCACAGCCCGGGAATGTTAAACCAGTGAGCCACGCCCGCTCCTATTTGTTTCACTGGAAGAGTGTATTTCGTCATTAAAGAATAGTTTGTACACCCTACTTTCTTAAGCAAGATCACCATCTTATTTTTACAAACAATTCGAGATTGTATCTATGTTGCAAAACGGGCGATAATGGGGAAGAGCGAACAATTTTTCTAAAATTAACGTATATATATATATTACTTTAATGTATAAACTTTCAGAGATCTAACACTTATTCACTTCCCCAAATCCTATAAAAGTTGTTTGTTCAAGCTGCAGTTTACATCATTGGTCAACTACTTGTTTCTTTGTTGAATTTCCCACAAAACTACTCGAGGGCTATCTACACTAGATTTTTGTTGTCGTTGCTGCTGTGGTTTCTTAGCGCAAGGCTACACAATGGACTGTCTGCACTCTGTCCACCACGGGGAATCGAACCCCTAATTTTTGCTTTGTAAGGCCTTAGGTTTACATCTGACCCACAAGACGATTGAAGTGATAGCCTAGAGGAAAAAAGCTAGTCAACACCACCCATTGCCAATTCTTGGGCCACTCTTTTACCAAATAATAGTATGATTGAACATCACGTTATAATGTCTCCAGGGATGAAAATGCACGCATACTGTACTTGTCTTAAAAACAATCAAAGTATGATTGCAATAATTCTGAAATACAGTGTCAACCCCCCCCCCCCCTCGGTTCTTCAGCTCCAAAGTCTATATTTCTACCACAGAGCCAACGCGCACCTTATATATGTAGAAGTATAGCTCTGCCAAATGGCCAACCCATGCCCGTGTTTGAAAAAAAGAGCATTTGCCCCGAAATTCTGTGAATGCACAGTTTCTTAGCAAATTTTCGACGAATGTTTTATAGCTTAGGAAAATTATAAATATATAATATTTATACATATATTTTACTGAATACACAAACTTAACATTTCACAGATAACGTTGAGCCAGATACACTCACTAAGAAATAATAGTTTACAACATTCATTGTAAGGTAAGATAAATAAATGGTATTAACTTATTTCTATCGCTTTTGTAAAGCTACTCGAGGAATATCTGCCTTAGCCGTCCCTAATTTAGCAGTGATAAACAAGAGGGAATTGCAGTCAGTCAACAACACCCACGCCAACTCATGAGCTATCATATCCAATAGTGGAATTCCATAACGCACTCATGACTCCAAAATGCAGGGCACGTTTTATTATTATTATTATTTATTAGCGATAATGGAGCGGGAACCACGGATCATCGGGTCCTCAGTGCGGCACACTTATCACTGTGCCACGCTCGGTCTGACTGTAAGTAACAGCAATGTCAGGTAGTCCTCGATTTTTAAACGAAATTAAAACAGTCATCATTCAGAAAGTGTTAGGGTTAACTGTTTTGTAATTTCCTAGTGTATTATAATCAGACTTCGGTGTTCATTGGACAGATGTACCTAAGTAGATAAAGAAGGATCACTTCACGCTGCCAATCAAATTTATTGTCGCACTTTACCGATTTTAATATTGATTCTACTTCTCAACCCTGGCCGGGCGTGGCCTAATGTTGCCAAGCTGTTGATTCGTGTGCCGTTGTCGACCAATAATAACCATTGCATTTTGGGGCCGTGGGTGCGTTGTAAGAGAGACTATTCCAATATATTATGTGTTGTTTGTAGGTGGCGCTGTTGACTAGCTATTAGTTACTTCTCAGTCCAAAATTAGAAACGACTAATATTTGAAGCCAAAAACACTTTCCTCAAGACCCAAATCGATTTTCCCAACGTTCCAAAATCAAATCATTGTTATCAAAAAGGATCATGAAGGTATTTATGAAAGGAACTAAAAAACAAACAAATGCACAATAAGGAATATTTCATTACGTAAAACAAAATTCTTAGTGCCAATAATTCTTAATTGAAAATTCTCTTTAGTTTTCACTTTTATTGCTCGATGTTACGTATGCAAGTTCCTCACCGTCCTTTTACTTTAGTTACCATAATTACTGAAGTCCAGCTTTAATTTTATATATCGTCCAATCATTTTTCATTGATTTTTTTTTTTTTTTTTGCGCAGATCTACACTACAGTTATCTGAGCATAGCCGTCCATAACTTTTACCCGATAGGCTAGAGAGAAGACAGCTAGTCAACAGCAACCACCGTCAACTCAAAGCGTGAAGCCCCCAGTGGCACAGCGGTATGTCTGTGGACTTACAACGCTAGAATCCGGGTTTCGATACCCGTGGTGGGCAGAGCACAGATAGCCTATTGTGTAGCTTTGTGCTTAATTACAAACAAACAAACAAAGCGTAAATGCTGTTATTGTTTTGTGGCAATGAGATGCGAACCATGAATCTCCGGATTCACATTCCGGACACACTAAACTCTGGGTCACGCCTGCCCCCAAAAAAGACAGTAAGAAATGAAATCAAAACAACATTAATAAAAGTTTTGTTTAATTTAATGCATCAACAATGAAACTATTTTGTTCTACTTCTTTATTAAGATATTTAAATTTTACCACACACGCTACTAAAATACGCAAAGTTTCCTCTCCATCTAATGTATGTGCCCCCAGTGGTACAGCAGTATGTCTGCGGACTTACGACGCTAGAATCCGGGTTTCAATACCCGTGGCTGGCAGAGCACCGATAGCCCATTGTGTAGCTTTGTGACTTAACTACAAAACAAACAATCAAACTGAGGTATGTTTCAAGATTATTTATTTATTTATTAGAGTTTCTCATGAAAAGCAAAATCAAGCAAACATTTAGTTTTCTCCAGTACCGAACATTTCAAACCAAATACAGTGGGATATCTAGGATTATCCGGGTGGGGGAACATGGAGGGAGACCGGATAAGTTGGTCAGATATACTTGGCTTCGGAGCAGTTAAAAAGGATACAAAGGCTTGCAAAGGATTCTGTATCTAATATAGTATTTTCTGACGTTGAAGATCCGGCATTATAACATTTACATTTTGACAATGAGAAACAAACATAGTGTATAAGTTTGGCATATCGTTTAAAGACGATCTATTTATTAATTTGTTTTAAATACCTTTTGAAAGAGGAAAAATGTTCTAAGATTTTTCACATTAGAAAAGATGTAGATTTAGCAGACAAACGGGGGATATGCTTAAAAAACGACTCCATGTCTTCTGGAATTTTCTGGCAGTTAAAAATGTTACAAAACTATACGATCCTTTGAAATACTTTGTCAAACTGGTTACTAAGATATATTTATTTTACCAAGGACCCTCTTCTCTGTTACGTCATATTTCTTCTAACAGCGACCCTCTTCTTTGTATAGCTATACATCAAATAACGATGTTACATCACATTTCTTATAATAGAGACCCTATCTTTGTATAGCTATACATCAAATAACGATGTTACATCACATTTCTTATAATAGAGACCCTATCTTTTTATAGCTATACATCAAATAACGATGTTACATCACATTTCTTATAATAGAGACCCTATCTTTTTATAGATACTTACATCATTAATAATAAAATAAGTTCTCATTCACAGTATTGTCTGGCGCCAACTTGTATTATAAAAACTTTTAACCATTATAAACTTCTACTTAATTCGCTCATCACTTCTAGTACAGACTCTGAAAATCATGCCATATTTAAAATTTAGCTGAGTACAGCTACAGCCAACAAGGATTAGTTTAACGGTGAATGTATAGCTGAGTACAGCTACAGCCAACCAGGCTTAATTTGAGGGTAAAGATATAGCTGAGTACAGCCAACAAGGCTTAGTTTGAGGGTAAAGATATAGCTGAGTACAGCCAACAAGGCTTCGTTTAAGGTTAGAGATATAGTTGAGTACAGCCAACAAAGTTAGTTTAACGGTAAAGATCTAGCTGAGTACAGCCAACAAGGTCTAGTTTAGTTTAACAGTAAAGATATAGCTGAGTACAGCAAACAAGGCTTAGTTTAACGGTACAGATCTAGCTGAGTACAGCCAACAAGGTCTAGTTTAGTTTAACAGTAAAGATATAGCTGAGTACAGCTAATTAAACTCGCTATATTAAACCTTAATGATGTTAGCGGAGCTAACAAAACGTGCTACACGAAAAGGAGATCAAGATGAAAACAGCTTGTTGATACACGAGTAGATACTTATTAAGTAACGAAGCTGCTTCTCTATTAATCCCTACTTCGTAGCCCTAACAGCCTCGGGAGATGTCTCATCTTGAGCTTCCAAGGTGACGTGGGATTAACACTGTTCTCAAATATCAAATCTTATCACACAGCTGGGTGACGGAAACAAGTCCGTCGCTGCGTTTTCTAGACGGATTCAAGTCTTGCAACATAAATGTTTGTTTTCACTCCGAAATCTAAATTTTGCCGTTTCGTTTGATATCTGTAAACCTATTCTACAATTCTTTTTTTTTTTCATACATATATATACAAGTTTACACAACACCAATAACACGAACGCCCTTATATTTAATTTACATAAATTAAAAGTACAATAAAATATTTTTGATATTATTGTTTGTTTACTCCCATGACTCGACAAGTTAGCCCCCCCCCCCTAAATGTGGGTAGCAGTATGCCAGTTGATCAACTTGCTGGGGGAATAATATTTTTATCCCTTACGATCCAATTTATCATATGAGGGCCAAAAACATGGGATTTTGTAAATCAGTTTATCAAATTGTCTCGTCTCCAAAACACAGTAAAGTAGCTGTTTCCACTATACTTAGAACTGATCTTGAATGGAAGAAAACAAGGTTTCCATCGATGGCCGCGTGGAGATAGCGCTAACCACGTTTATCTCATGACAACTGTTAAAAATTAGAACAAGATTTACGAAACACGTGACTTGAGATTTTTAAATAACTAGGTACATTGATGGCACAATACGAAAAGCCACAAAAAAAAGCAGGAAAATCTGGAATGTATGTTTGAGAATAGTTTCTACTAGCAACACAAGGTAATAGGCCGTAGGAAAAACTAATCTTAATTTTTGACATTAGACCACATCTGTTGTCGTAGGAGTACTGCCAGATAGTAATACTAGGGAATTGTTTCCTCTTGTTCCGAGTGTCACTTGTAATGAATCCCTGGTGTCAGCCGACTCCCTAAAACATACTACTCATCATCTTTTCTACAATGGAAAAGATCTACCATAGTCCTGTAGTGTTTGGACTATGGTAGCTGTCGACAAAAAGCAGATAGCCCATTGTGTAACTCTGCGCTAAAAAAACCCAACAAAAAACACCATCATAATGATCCTCCTTGCGGGAGAATTCTTAAAATCAGTATTATAATTACAAGTTAAACGGTTTCATAGAGATTGTGGGTAACTTCTCTAAGATGTGGGAAACGAAGAAGTGAAGGCACGGATAAAAAAACAATTGCTAGTGAGCTTGACAGATAAATCAGACCCCTTCTCCCCCTCTTCAGAATTCAAGCAAGCCTTAATTTTGAAACTACTGACTAGAGGTAAGGCAGCCAGCCAACAGCACCGGCTATCACAAGCTCCTTTCCAAACTCATTAGAATAACGGGATTGACTGTTACTTTTATAACGCACGCACTGTTGATGTGATTAACCGATTATTGTAACGTTTATTAACTACTATTTGTTCTTGACCAATGCACAATTTTTTGGTCTTTACCACTTTATGATTAGAATTTTTAAAGAAACAAATTAACAGAATAAATTACCGTATTTTTCGGTGTATAAGATGCACTTTTTTACCCCAAAATTTG
>NW_013667891.1:81177-86993 GCF_000517525.1 Limulus polyphemus | reverse complement strand
TTATAATAACGTACATCGACTAACTCTAAAATTATAATGTTACATGATTACTAGGCCTAAAAAATTATTGTAATAACGTATATCAACTAACTCTAAAACTAAAATCTGTTACACGATAACTAGACCTTAACATTCGAGAGAGAGAGAGAGAAAAAATGCGGTAGTCTTCTAGTTTTTATTTTCACATTAATCATAACGAACAAATTAAAAGGAATACGAAAATGTTAACCCCTATGGTTTGTAATGCTATCGCTCGGTGTTGGCGTTCGAGATCGTAACTTTACGAAGTTATTAAATTTTGTTTATCATAATTATTTACAAATGATTTAATTTCAACAAAATTATCCATGTCAATAACCCATAAGTTTAAAAACATAAAATACAGTTACTGTCCGCTCTTAAGTTTATGTTTTTAATTTTATTTTGCTATATCCTTGCCTGTGGGAAAATGTGTCTTCTTCCTTCTTTGGCATTTTAAATTATGTGAATTATATATATATATTATATTTGGTTGTGCTAGTACTGGTCCACATTTTCAATAAAATACATTTATCCGTCCATTCAGTCATCCATCAATCTAGCTATATAATGTTTGTCTATTTATCTATCTGGCTATCTATCTGCCTGTAATCTATTGTGTATTTGTTACTCCACGTATTTTTCTATCTGTCTGTTTCTTGCGTCCATCTACTTGCTTCTCTGTCCATCCATCCACCTATCTATCCACTGATCTGCTATCTATTCTCACGCCATAATAATGTATGAAAGAAAGTAAAATGGGTAACGTCTCCATAAATTCACAAAACAGCAGGTCGCTAAAGCGCTACTGAAGGTTTTTTTACAAAACTATGCATCTACTCGTTATTTTCTATTCTTTTTAGATCCCATCTTCAAAAGAATGCAGACACTCTGTCGCTTCTTACTTTTCTTTTGGGAATATTTAATGGAAAGTTGTTATAAATATCTTTACATTTAATGTCAGAAAACTTTTTTACTCGATCCTCGCAAACAAGATTCTTTGTCGCTTTAGGCTAAAAAAAAGCCTAAAGAGAGTGTTATTATACCTCCAAATTCAGTTAAGTTGCAAAGTCTGCCCGGAATCAATGAAAACATAAAGTAGCAAGATGGAATATACAAATTATATTTTAAAACAAAGTGTTTTAGGGACGTACGTGAGGCTCTCAACTAGTGACGCCCCCCAGTGGCACAGCGGTTTGTCTGTGGACATACAACGCTAGAAACCTGGTTTCGATACTCGTGGTGGGCAGAGCTCAGATAGCCCATTGTGTAGCTTTGTGCTTAATTACAAACAAACAAAGTTGGTTTGTTTGTTATTATCAAACAAATAAACAACTAGTGACGTGTTAATTAAAAGACTTTGAAGGCTTGGGCCTAGAACGGAACAATTTGAGGGGGTGCATCTTAGAGGGGGTTGTTTTGTTTTGTTTGAAGTTAAGCAAAAAGCTACACAGTGGGCTATCTGTGCTCTGCCCACCACGGATATCGAAACCCGGTTTCTAGCGTTGTAAGTCCGCAGAAATAGCGCTAAGCCATTGGCGGACGGGGAAAATTCAAAATAAATTTAATTTTCAAATATTTTTTCCTTAAGATGCGCCCCTCAAATTGTTGGGTTTTAATAAATCCTCCTGGTGAGTAATTCAAGAAGATTAGAGCGTAAGATTAGAGCGCTAACCTTTAATAATACGCCCCTGGTCTCAACTTTGTTGACTGTGTGGTTTAATTGATATGCGCGACGCAGGTTTCGTTTAGCACAAAGCTATACAATTGCCTATCTGTGCAATGACCACCGCAGGTTTCGAAACCCGAGTTATAACGTTATAAGTTCTTTCCGCTGAGCCATCGTAGGAAGGTAATTACTAAGCAAAACAAGTTATCGTCGTTTTGTTATTTTTAATCCACTAATGACTCGTATCTCTACCGCTCACTACTGGTGGGTTCCATATTACATCAGAATGAGTAACTTTATGTTATGTCTATTACAACACTCAGTGTAAAGAACTGAATAAATAAATGGGCCGATTGTTGTTGTTTTCTTAGTACAAAACTACACATTTGGTTAGCTACACTCTGTTCACAGCGGGTATCGAACTCCGACTTTTTAGTATTGTAAATCCGTAGACTTACCACTGGCTCACCGAGGGACCAAATGGGGCGAAATCACTCATTTTTTATGTATGTTATAACGAATGCTCACAACAAAACTTGAAATATCTCAGCCGCCGTAGTGATTTTTACTATCCACATAGTTTTTCCTTGTTACATACGACGTGAAAAGTGACTGACAGTTAAGATTTATGTAATAAAGCTCCCTCTTTAATTAGCACGCCATCTTTAATCCTATACCGCACCTTCTGGAATGACTTACACGATACTGCCTGTTATAACAATATAAACAAATTAGTGCCATAGTAAAATACACGCTCTCTCTAGCGGGCCCCCCAGTGGCACAGCGATATGTCTGCGGATTTAAAACGCTAGAATCCGGGTTTCGATACCCGTGGTGGGCAGAGCACAGATAGCCCTTGTGTAGCTTTGTGCACAATTAAAAACAAACCAACAAACAAACTCTCTAGCGGTAGCTAATAGTATGATTACAATATTAATGGTATTTTAGTTTAAATGTTTCACATTATTTTTATGTTAATATTGACCTTGTAAACAACAAACAATAATTCAATGCATGAATACTTTAGCAATTATAAATCCAGTTAGGACTGACACTTCTTTTGGGGTAATCAAACCGTTTTAAGTATTAAACGAAGCATGTGTGATTAAAGTAAGGTGGGTCTCATCAAGAGCTGTCGCGCTACAGAAAGAAATCTCAGGTATATTTGGCCAGAGGGAACGCAGCTGGTGAATAGCACCCGCCGCCACAAAGGCTTTGTCTGGCTTTGCACTAAACAACAGGATTGACTGCCATTATCATAACGCATCCAGCTCAATGGCAGCGCGGCGCGAACCTTCTGATACATAGTCCAGAATGCTAAGCACTGCACTAGGCCACATCCGGGTTGAAGTCTTGTGTTTTATACCTTGACCTTGCTTCACAACATATACCTAAATATTAACGCTAACTTACTTAAAACCTAAAAAAAATATAACTTTCTCCTTAATATAATCAACATAATTTATGCGTCAAAGCCTTAATATTTAAATACATTGTTAGATTGTTGGATAGTGATTTAAATACGAAAAACCTTCTTTACCCTTGAAAATTGTGTGCTTGAAAATGATTGCACCAGTGATCGAAACGTCATACCTGTTTTAAAATATTCTTCCTTACAGTAAAAGCTGTAATTTGTAATAAAATAATACTTATAATCAGTAAGTAAACTGAAAATTAAACTATTAAGTCAAGAACTGTTATATTTAACTTGAACTTGTATGTTTTATAATACATTTTGTTTGTTTTTTTCTTTCTTGCAATAACCTTCCACACACTCTTCAAGCACAACACTGTTATTTTTGCACAAAAATAGTCGAAAAAAAAGACATATATGATAGGAAAAATTATCTTTTCCATATGTTTTTTTTTCCTGATCATTAGGTTATTTTTACATCGGCAAATCTTAGTCAAACACACAAATCTTCCATCGTTGGACGAGTGTAATTATTACTCTCCCAGTGTCTTACAACGTAAATATTTAAAGAAACCGTACTGATTGATCAGTTCCTGTTCGTCAAGACGTTGGATGTAAACTAGGCGATACGATATACTTTCAAAAAGAAAGAAAAACACTCATTAGCTGAAGGATAAAAAAAAACACACAATATATAATGATCATATATATTTCGCCGCCATACTTTTTATCAAAGCCACGCTGTCATTATCATACGCTCCCCAGATGTGGCTAATCGGTAAGCTTTAAGTCTTATAGCTAAAATTTTGGGTTCGATTCCTGCAGTGAATACAACTTTGCTCTTAACGACAAAACAAAAGTTACCATAAATAACGGTCTTTTAAACACTAAACAAGTTGAAATATATGTATATCTAAAATTTATGGTTTTTCATTATTTTATGTAAATTCGATCACTTTGATTCACTCACAATAATTGTTACGTATATATATATAATTTATATATATACGATTTTGTTTGAAGTTAAGCACAAAGCTACACAAAGGGCTATCTGTGCTCTGCCCACCACGAGTATCGAAACGCGGTTTCTAGTGTTGTAAGTCCGCAGACATACCACATACCTTTATTTTAATTTAAACTACGAAATTGATAATGGAAGAAAAAATTAGAATTTTTTTTATTTATTTGCATATGTTACGACTGTGAGAAATATGGAAATTCGCTATTCTAAATAAGGTTTGATCAAAGCCATTTCTTTCTCAACGAAGGATTGCTATTATGCCCCGAAGTCGATGTCTCCCAGACGAGCAGTAAATGAAGCGTCAGGACATCTTTCGTCGAAATGGAAGTTGATATGGAAAACAAGAAAACCCTCTCGTGGGGATCTTGGGTGCGTTATAAGAGTGAAGGTCACATTCCACTATGCTATTCTATTAACAGGCTCGTCCCGTGACTTGCATTTAACTCGAATATTTTGGGATGAGGTGGGATTTATACAGCTGTTGTTTGTTAAATTTCGTGCAAAGCTACTCGATGGCTATTTACGTTAACTGTACCTAGTTTTGAAGAGATAGACGAGAGGGAACATCGCCCACCACTAACTCGTGGACTACTCTAATCGAATAGTGAGATTTGACTTTCAGTCTTATAACCTATTTACGTCCCCATAGTCCAAAGCGCTATTTTTTTAATATGTTTTTTTGTTCATTGGACGGCAGCAGGTCGCGCTCAGCCAATCTCTTTATGAAAAAATTTAGATAACTTGTTTTTCATATTTCATACACACACAAACATATATTTATTCTACATACGACTTCAGGTTCGGTGGTATTCTAATTTTATATATATTTTTAAAAATCTCCTAATTATGCCAAAAACATTTTAAAATCAGCTGAAGAACGAATGATACGTTTTACTGCAAATTGAATTAGATATCAAATTACTCTTAACTTGAAAATTGATATGAAAATGATAAGACATTTTATAAAATATACTTTTTATTCTATCTGTAATCAAAAGGCCTCTGAAATGAAGCGATGGATCCAATTTCCAAAGCAATCACGTCATTTTCTAATTAAACGTTGCTAATTTAACGTTTGAGGGATGGATTGAATCAGATAGCATAAAAACTTCTTTTTCCACTAGAATACTGAACAAATCGTATCATAGCTCTTCTCGCTTTTGATAATTTTCTATGCAAAACGAGTCAGACGTGCCCTAGTAGTTAATGTGCTTGGCTGTGAGTCGCAAGGTCCAAGGTTCGCACCGTGTTGTCGCATTTTCAGCTGAATGCGTGTTATCAAAGTGATTGTCAATTCATTACTCGTTTATCGGTTCAAAGCCCTTGACACGGCGAATGGTGCTGACTGGTTGCCTTTTCTCTGGACAATAGTTCAAAAGTATGGACGGCTACACCTCAACTAATGAAGAAAATGTGAACTATCATACCATAAAGATAACATCACTTTCAATGCTATCCGTAAACTATGACGCAATGTCAGGCTTAACAAATATATACACCTGGAAAAAAGTTAAGCACCCCCAAATATTTTTCAGGATTGCTTATTGAAGATAAGGTTTAATTTTCATGATGTTGAGCAATGTTCATAATTTCAAACATAATTAATTGGATGTGAGCGTTCAGGTGTGACATTTAAATCAGGCGCGTTTTTTTTCCCCACGTGCAACTTGCTCCCTTCTTCACGTCCAATATGC
>NW_013667891.1:51601-81057 GCF_000517525.1 Limulus polyphemus | reverse complement strand
CAAGAACGTGGAATCTGAATCACTTGAAAAAACACGGGGGTGCTTAACTTTTTTCCAGGTGTATATTATAAGTAATAAATCTCTTAATAATATTCGCCCCCCCCCCAGTGCCACAGCGGTATGTCTGCGGACTTACAACGCTAGAATCCAGGTTTCTATACCCGTGGTGGGATGAGCACAGATAGCCCATTGTGTAGCTTTGTGCTTAATTAAAAACAAACTTTCATAACAGTATAGTGTTAAGTCCAGCTTAGCAAATATACTAGAAATGTAAACTGTTGTACATTAAGAATAATAACTCTTTCAACAATATTCGTAGCAGTTTGGATTCGTGGATGTACTAAGGCTAGAAATGGAAAAACACGAAAGTAATTATTGTTATGCCAAAATGTTTCACATTAAAAATGACTCTTTCAGGATTAACACGTTTTTACTTGGTGGCGATTTTGATTCTAATTCTCGGGGTAGACATCTCGAACTTTAATTTTATTTATTTCTTCTTCTAAACATTACCACATGAAGGAAACCCATAGAACGTTTAGAACACAACTAATAATTAGAAATCATATAAAAATTACCATTTTCCCTACATTCTTATCAACGTTCTATATTGGCTAGTTCCAAAAACAAGCTTCTCTAATAATAACAACGACAAAATTAACCAATTTTCGAGGTCTGGGCGTGACCTAGTAGTTAGCGTGCCTGGCCCATGAATGTGACAGTCATGATTTACGACACATTGCGGCGAAAACATTCGTTGCAATTTGATGACTAGGGTGCGCTATAAAATTAACGATCAGATCCCATTATTCGATTCGATCAGAAGGAGTAGCCCAAGAGTTGGCAGTGGGTGTTGCTTACTAGCAACCTACTCTTTTAATTCTAGAACTGCCTTCCAAAGTCTGTAACAATGCTAAATGACGTCAACTTTAATAGTTATTTCAACAGAAAATATAACTTATAATTCTCCCTGGAACTACACAGATCTATTTTGAATAATTTTAAAACAAGTTATTATGGGGGGAGGGATCGAAGCCTCACTTTTGTGTTACATCTCACGATTTCACTCGCTACACGCTGGCTTATATCGAAGCTAATTCAGTGTTGTTGTTGTTGTTGTTTTTTTCATTCGGAATAAGTTTATACTTTTAAATCTAAATGAAACACGGGATTTATTATACAAATATTATATATATATATATATGTGTGTGTGTGTGTGATATTAAAGCTTGATTAATCTTGGGAACACTCTGTATTTACCTCGAACTATGAGGTTTTTTTGCATATTTACAAAGCGTACAGAAGAGTAAGTTAATCTAAGTAACACATGTATCTTTCGAATTCATGTTATATTTACAATATTTAGAAACATCACAACTAGTCTAGCGGCCATTCTTCATAGAGGCCCTAAATATGAAATTGGTTACATCCCTCTGTTAGAAAATATTCATTGGTACCAAATTAAAGATCTGTTTCTAGGCTTTCAGAAAATGTATGTTGGACATGTGGATGGTTTGATAAAAAAATAGAACGCTCTGAATTTAGGTATCTTCCAGCAAGTAAAACTAAGCTGAACCACAGACAAATAATCAGATGAGCTGCAATAACATCATTAGTTTTCCCAAGAAAGCCATAATATTTAATAATTGACACATTAATCATTTGTATTACAATATCCCATGTGATCCCTATGGGGGATAGCAAAATATGGAAGTAGCTTTTGTCTGTCTGTCAATTTAGTCGTTTGTTAAATGTTATGATACAGGTGCTTAGAGACATTTAATGAATGATTATTATTCCAAAACATTTTCACATGGAAAATATTAATGTTATATGTGTTGATGCTGGAAGTAGATTTTTGTTTATAATACTTGGTGGTGTTCATCACAAAGTTAATACAATGAAAATGGATGTCGATGTCATTACAAAGTTGTGCCATTGTTGGTCAAAATTAGATGAACTTGTAGCCAATAAAAATTAATCAAACTTGTCTCAAGTCTCATACAAACTTATATAATTATAGCTGCCTGTGGTATTTAAGTGTGTTAATCCTATTACTGGCCTGATGTGTGCCACAAGTGTTTAACCTTCAACATTAAAAAACATACATTCAATTTTATTCTAGTTGATAAGTTTGCTGAATCATGTGTTTCAGAGAATGGATCCAAACCAAGGGATGAATATTGATCCATCATGTGTGAAAAAGAAACCAAGTTTAACCAAATTAGAGGAAAAGACAATTTACATCATATGCTTGAAAAGAGGCAATGACAATCTAGTTTCTCCAAAGCAACAGGGCTTGAACACACCTTTCACTTGTATGAAGGAGTGTAATGATAGATCATATAATCATCAGAGTCTAGATTCTGTGTTCCTATCAGTTATCATCGTTCATGCTACCAAAACTATACACGGAGAGTTTCCTACATTTTGAAGCAATGCAATGTACTGGTTGGTGGGTTAAGTGACCATGAGAAAGTCACGTGCATTACCTCAAGTGTAACTTCTGAATGAAATTTATTGCATCCAAGAAGAAGCTGACATCCGATTATTTCTCCATGTGTTTGATTCTACTAGAAGGTTCACCAATGAACAGGCTATAATATGGTCACCATAAACAGATGTATTGGTGTTGGGAAAATGTGGTTCAAAACTGGAACCAAGACACGAAGTATGTTTATTTCCATTGATACAATCTGTGATAAGCTCGGCCCCACACTATGTCAGCTTTTGCTATCCTTTCGTGCATTGACTGGGTGTGACAGTATAAGTTGTTTCAAAGGCAGAGGAAAGATAACAGGTTTGAAGATTCTTACATAAGATCCAGAGAGGTTTCAGGGTCTGAAAAAACTTGGAGACAGTTTTGATCTTTCAAATGAAGTAAGAGGCTACTGAGTCGGTGTGCAGAATGTACCAGTCAATATGAGATGTAGCAGATATCAACATTCTGCGATACAAGATATTTTACAAAACTGTAAAGCATAATAAAGGTATTCTTCAATGCACCGACAGTTATAATCAGCATCTAAAGAGTGCTAATTATCAATGTGCTGTTTGAAAAAGTGCTCTGGCGGCAAGACATAACATACCATCTCCAACAGGACATGGATGGGAAGCAGAAGAAGATAGACTAGTTCCTCTACTGATGACGCAAGCCGCAGCGCCGAATCAACTTGTAGATTTCACTACATACAAATGTGGTAAATCAAGATGTTCTTCTCATCACTGTAAGTGTGCAAAGCTTGGACCAAAGGGCAGCCCAGCTTGTTTATGTGAAGGGGATGATCACAAGTGTGAAAACCAGCCCACATAGGATACAGACTGTGAAGACCTTGAGCTGGAGGACTAAAAGGTAGAATCATTTGGTTTAATCTGTGGCTTATGTACAATGCTGCAAGATATGTAGTTAGTTTGATATTTTGTTTTTATTGTGATTTTAAACGTAACACAATACTTTCGTGTTCTGAATTAAGACTTAGGTCAGTAAGACACTTATGGCAATTAGTAGATATATATGGAAATAACTAAAATTGATGTAATATCAATAACCTAATGAGAGAAGGTGATAATGGGGATGAGGAAATGATATAGAATATCAAATAGATGTATGTTTTGGTAGTTTTAGTCATAATACCACATGTTCTTATCCAGTTGAAGAGAGGATGTTAGAAGTATATGTATGTCATTTATAGTATGGAGAACATGTGAAATAGAAATAATTAAGTTAAAAGGTTTGTTTGTTTGTAATTAAGCACAAAGCTACACAATGGGCTATCTGGGCTCTGCCCACCACGGGTATCGAAACCCGGTTTCTAGCGTTGTAAGTCCGAAGACATACCGCTGTGCTACTGGGGGGGCTAAATAGTTGGAGAGAATGAGACTGGCGAAAAGGGGAGATGAGGAGGGCATACAGAATAAAAGAAGCACTTTGTGTAGCTATTGATCAGTGTTTATGTGTATACGAGACATAAGCTGAGACACAGGCATCTGCGTACATATGCCATACATGCATAATAGCTATGTCTCCAACACAAGCTGGGTTAAAGTACCAATTTCAGGCCGCAATATAATTACCAATATAATATTTTTAGATTATTATCATTAAAAACTGCAAGTTATTAATTTAAATATTTACTGTGGATTGGTCGTAAATTCTCCTTGTTAAAACCTATATTCTTTGAGTGGGACGCATCAAACAATCGGTAACATTTTTCAATGTTTCATATCTTTTTTAGTTTACCATTTCCCCATCTGTCCAACATACGTTTCCTGAAAGCTGAGATGCAGGCCTTTCATTTGGTACCAATGAACCTTTTCTAACAGGGGGGGTGCTACGCGACCCCCACATAGCCCTTATGGCCGCTAGACTATACACAGTATATGCACACGGTTTAAAGAATTTGCGACTCAATTTTTTGAACAAAAAGGCAAGACTTGAGGAGCCTTAAGTATAACAAAAATATTAAGTTAATTTTTTATGATGTAAATAAAGAGTTTGTCGTTTTTAGTTGTGGAAGTGAAATTCCTTTTAACATATAAAGTCATAGAATTTGAGAAAAGTAAAAGAGTAAAAAAAGTCCAGAAAGTAAAAATAGGTAACGATCTTCATATTCTTTAGAGTACTAGTAAGGTCTCAGTTAGTCTCGGTTTTGAGAAAATATATTTAAAAAAATACTATGAGGACTTATTCGCTGTACATCGCGACTAAAACAGCACGTTGAATTATGGGAAAATGCAGAAAAATAAACGCTCAGGGTATTTAAAGTGGCAATATGTTATAAAACATATTATAAAATGTCGCATTCCTATGTCGAAACATGAAGCAAAACTTAAAGGATTATAAAGTTATAAACAAACTAAGAAGTGGAATATTCTCTGTTACTCTAAAATATGACGTTTTATGTTGCACAAAACATTAATGTTTACTCACCTCAAGTATTAAAGCAACGTTATTTACAAGTATAGCGTAGATTAGCTAAAAAACAAAATTTTATCGGTTATACAGTCTCAAATGTTATCTACTTTCTTCAGTTAAGTATAAGCAGGCCTTTTTTGCGTTATATTTCTGCGTGTGCGTCATCAGCGAAGTAGACAAATATTTTGGACTAAATGTTATAGCTTTTGTTGGGGGGGGATCAGAAAAACTTGCTTTTTTTAAAAAAAGTTTGGTTTCTGAAAATAAAGCCTTCAGGATTGAATAAGACGACAGTAATATTTTTACAAGTTTCTGTCGAATTTAATGTTAAATCCGCAACTGTTAATATCAAAGCAAACCATAATCCTGTCTCTGTTAAGTTGTGGAATCTAGTTATTTCAATATGTTTAACTAGTTTGTTTTTTGAGGGAAATTTACACGCAGTAGAGAAACGAGACTTATGATGTAAGGTAACTACTAGGGCGCATTTCTGCAGTTCCACTCCCTTAGAGTAAAAACCATTAGGTTTAGCAAACACTGAAAATTCCCGAATTTGTACAAGCTTCTACGTGTGATTTAAAATCACTGATTTATTTTCGCTTTTTTTTTTCTCATGCGAATTAAATCAGATGGTTAGAAGCCTGAATTCTTAATATCTTTACTATTCATTTTAGACCTGAATGTGTTTATTTAAACACTTAAGACTAATCCTACTGCTACCAACAGGGGTACAAACATTATCCCTACATTGGGTTTTTAGAAAATTTTCTAAAATTATTTATACGCTAGATTGCTTTTGGGTCCATGACTATGTTGAATCTCTAATAACATACGATTCACAGAAATAAAATTGACCAAAATAATATCAATATTGTAATTGATCCTATTAATTAATTCTGACGTCACTATGTATTTTAAACATAAAATACCGAACTAATGGTAAACAATAATAAAACAAGAAACTAAAGTTGGTGAACAATCCTTCTGATCATATACCAAACAAAAATGAATTATCAAACATCATAATACAAGTTTTGAAAATAAAATCAAACTGTCAATCGTTATATTTACTAAAAACAAGATATATTTAAACTATCATCCATCCTAATGAATACAAATAGAAAATTAAATTGAATTAGTAAGATGTTGCTAGGATTATAGCCGAAAAGGTCGTTACGAGCGAGAGTATTGAACTGATGATCACCACAACCTAATCACTGTAGTTTTACTGTATTGATTTATAGTATTAAGTATCTATAATCAATTTGTTTTGTGATATTGTTGTTATTGATATTTTAATAAGTATATATATATCAAATTACCGTAATCGTCCGATTATAGGGGAATCTCGAATATAAGGCGACCCTCATTTTCAGAAACCATGGGAAATAAATAAATTTGAGTGTCATAACGTCCTTTTTTAGTTCCGCAAAAGCAATTCAGGTGGATTAGTTGCAAGAATTAGCTAGACCTTGAGTGAACATCTGGCACGCATGTGGAGACCGATGTTGTCTGGACTTCCAGAAATGCGACAGGCTAGAGTAGGGGGAAGGGACCTGTGGTCGACCGTGATTATAAGGCGACTATGAATTTTACAGCCTAATTATTAATAAAAAACATCACCTTATAATCGGGCCAATGCGATATACTTGTTCTGATTTATATAGTTAACTTGCTTCTGACTAGAAATCTTTAAAAATCATTTTGGCTAAATAGGAAAAATAAAACTTAAAATTTCAACTATCTCGCTCATTAAATGCGCAAATAAAGCCGAACTACTGTATATAGAACTAATGTATACTGACTAAATAAGACAGTGGGTGTAAATTCTTTATCATCAAGTTCTCCAAATAAACGAGAGTTTTAAGGAACATTTATTAAGCATATAAAAATAACTTAGAATTGCAAACAACCACGTGTTCCTTGAACTGTAGGTAAAGTGTAACGTTCGGTTTCGTATGTATCAGTAATGAAAATATATTAGATAAGTGATGTATGTAATGCTAAAGTTAAAGTTGGAGAGCTCGTGGTTCTATACAAAAAGGAATAATACTTTGAAATACTGAATATGTTGACACAGCAGAATATTTAATCTTATTCCTAATCTGACCTAAAGCAACACACACAGTAAAGTGCACACTAGGAAGAATCAGAACCGTAAAGAAGCTTCGCCAAGTTGACCTAGTAATGGTGTTTTCATCTCTACACTTAAACCGACTGCTCTGGAAGAAGAGAAAATTATATTGATTATTCAGGACATTTCTAAATGTCACCTTCTTCAAGATTATCGAAACCTCTCGTTTTTGATTCATGTTATTCCATTATGTTGAGCTCCTCTAAAAGCCCGGGCGTGACGGTTTCTTTACTTAGATTGAAAGTTGTTATTTGAGTAAGTTAGCTCGATATTACTTCGTCTAAATAAATATCTATAGTTGGGTTCTGTATCTTGACTTTTCTCTAAAAGTTAGTTGTCAGTACGTCGACTAAATACTGCTAAATTCATCTTATGCAGTTGCTGTAGTGAAGATTGAAACTTAAACATAAAATAACATTAGAATAGGGAGAATCACCAGTTTGTAAACAATATAATGCAGGCCAGCATACCGAATTCTGTGATAAATACATTTAAGCAATGTTTAACAGAAGACAGCATTTCGTATAGTGAATCCTTCTCGATACCATTGGATTAAGATGGTATTGATTAACCTTAGAATGAAACATTTTCGGTACCATGGATTAAATATGGTATTAATTAACTCTAGAATGAAACCTTCTCGGCGCCATGAATTAAAGATGGTGACAGTTATATCCGACAGTTGGATCAAACAAGAGTTAACCAAGAGTTGGAGGTGGGTGCTGTTGACTAGTTTTGCGCGAAAATCAGAAACGTATTTTATTTCCTAATATACTTTCTTGTACGCTAGCCTCCAGTGGCAGAACGGGAAATCGGTTGTCTTTAACGATAAAATTCGGGTTTCGATACCCGCAGCTAGTAGAGCACAGATATCCCCTCATGTAGCTTAGTGCTAAACTACAAACAAACAGACTCATACGGTATTCAATTTTGTCTTAAAGGAGTTTATCTAGTGTTTTGTTGGACCAAAATAAAAGTCCATTGTTTCAAAGATGGATCGTGAGCTGGATCTTTACACAGTCCTTGTGGTTAGATTTCGGAATTGCAGTTGAAACTTATTCATCAGAACTTGTAAGACATGAAACTCGAAACTACCGAAAAATATATATATTATTCAATAACCCAAAAGTTAACTGCATAATTTCAAATCAACGCTACGTGACTTTGTTACAAGATAGGTGTTCTAACTGACATTGTTACAAGACAGGTGTTCTAACTGAGATTGTTATAAGTCAGATGTTCTAACTAACATTGTTACAAACCAGATGTTCTACCTGATATTGTTACAAGCCAAGTGCTCTAACTAACATTATTATAAGCCATGTGTTCTAACTGACACTGTTACAAGCCAAATGTTCTAACTGACATTGTTACAAGCCAAGTGTTCTAACTGACACTGTTACAAGCCAAGTGTTCTAATTGACATTGTTAGAAGCAAAATGTTTTATTTCAGTAGTGTACGTTTGTGTCGTTAGTATATCATATTCCTCACATAAATCAGTGTGATATGTCTCGTTGGATCACTCCATAATAACGACAAAAAATAAACTTTTTTCATTATAAATCTGTTAAATAATGGATGAAAGAAGTTTCTTGTCGTCTCTTCCCTCTCTGATGGAAAAAACTTCATCAATAATTTGAAGGACTAGAAACTAGTCAAATATATAATATTTCACGTCTATCATAACTAAAAATCAAACCTGGTAAGTAGTATAGCTAATTAAATATCATTTAGGTATCCTCTTTTTTTTTTAGCAATACTTTCGGCCGTAAACACAATTATCTCACGAAGTTCGACCAGCTTAGGATTCAGGACTAATCTAAATCTCCATATATTACGCTAACATTATTTGAAGGAATTAATCAAGGGTCATTGAAATGTTGACAGCAACAGTCAGACATAAACGACATCAAGTTCAGAAGAAGAAAAAAAAAAGAAGAAGGTAAAGCTTCTTCTACAGTGGTTCTGGGAACACAAATCAAAGTGAAATATTGACCCTTCAATTCATTTGGGGTTACTCGACTGAAATAAATAGCATTTCTTTTTCGCTTTTCCTCGAATCTTGTAATCTTAATAAAGTTAAGGCTCATCAACTGCTTTCTAACTTAGTCCTTTATCCAAAGAAAAAGAAAACAATCACTGATAGTCGTTAGTATTTTTTAAACTAATGGCTCGTAGTTGTCGCTTAAGACTGAACTTCCATTTTTCATCGAGTTTTAACTGAAACAGCCCCTGACCTATTTCTGCATTAAGGAATCCAAGATCGATTCACAGTGAATGATTTTGCATCATTATTGGCAAAAAAAAACTGCATAAAATTAATTTTAAAGGACTTTTACGTTATTCTGAAAACACCCTAAAATATTCAACCATATTTCAAAAATAAATTTCATGATAGCATACTAGGACTACAAACAGCACTATCATGTTAAAATACTCCTTTTTCTGTCAAGTTTTTTCCAGCAGATTTATCTTCAAAAATATTCTTTCCAACAGTGATTTTATACATTTGAATGTTGATTTCCAGGTTTAGCGACTGGTCTGGGCATAACCTATTGGTTAGCATGCTCGCCTACAAATCCGAGGTTTCATTGTATGTGACCTGATGTCGCAAAAATGAAATCCGCACTTTGGGGCCGTGGATGCGTTATAAGAATGGCTGTGAAACTTCACTATTTAAATCAGACAAGAGTGGCCTAAGAGTTGGCGGTAGATGTTGTTGATTAGCTGTTTTCCTTATAGTCTATCAGATTAAAAATTTATATAAAAAATAGCCCACATGATTTTACGCGAAATTCTGGAAAAAAAGAGAATGAATTCAATTTAAAAAGTCTCTTCTAAAGAATATTTTAAGAATTACTTAAATGTTGATTTTTTGAGTTTCTTTTTTGTTAAGCGCAAAGCTATATAATGCTGTATAATCCAGTTTTTAGGGTTATAAGCCTTCAGACTTACCGCTGAGCTACTCTGTGTGTGTATGTGTCTTTTCAGTTTAGAGAGATTATTCTTTTCATTTTTTAATACCGCACCTTGATAAAATAGGAAAATTGTATCATAAAACTTTATTCCTGTATTATACAATAAGCTGTAGATAAAAAAAAATTACGACTTTAATATTTCAGAAGAAAGTTAGTTGAAAAATAGGCCGAAAAATTACAGTGGTGTTACAATCAGTGGGAAAAGGTTACGTACGTTACTTTATAATTAATTATTTTTCAGAATTTGAAGAGCATGCTGGAGGGATTTAGGCAATAAAGATTTAAAAAATGACTTCCACTCTCCAGATAAAAATTTTTCCTATGTTACTTTCTGTCCTGGTGGTATTGTTTTTGTTTGTTTATTTTGTTTGATGCCAATAGAAAAGAAAGCCTCCACCAATAACTCTTCCTTAATGGTTCAGGAAAAGTGGATAATTTATAATACCTTTAGAATCGTTTTTTTCTTCTCCACTTCAATACTCTCCACCTCAGGAGGTTTTGTGTCCTGAGTCTGCTGATTTCGCATCTTTTTCTTTCGATTTATTTATTAAAAGTTGCGAAATAAAATGGTGATATATTTCGAAACAGTTACACGGATAAATGTGGGCTACTTTCAGAGCACCAAAAAATACTCTCTTTGCAGGAGTTTGATAAAATAAACACATTCTATGAGTAAATCAGCTGCTTTTCCAGTGGTCATTAAATAACATTTTTAGATAACAGCTGAGCTGAGGTTGGTTGTTCTACGGATGTTGAAATCAAAGTGTTTTTTTAATGAACAATATTTTCTACTTCTGTCTTTATGAATAACATCTTTTTAATTGTATTAAATTATTAACGAATTTAGGGATGCCTCAACCGGCTATGATGTTGGTGAGGTTGTGACACTTAAAAACTTTCTTTTTACGTACATTCTTCTCGTTACGACCTCTAGCAAGAATTTTAAACATACTGTGATGCATGACAATGTGACTCGCCCAGCACGTTATCATGTATAGTTGATTTATTATTCGACTGGTGTTACTAATGGCGGAAGAATTATGTTTGAGTAAGAGCATTAAAAATGTTCTATGACAGCAGTCTCTAATTTTGAACTACTTGCCAGAAGAAAGACATTCAATCAGCAGCACGCACCGCCACAAAATATTTATCCATTTCTCTGAACCGATTAACGAAACTATTACTTTTATAACAGGCCACAGCTGAATGTGCAAAAGATGTTTAATAGCATTATGTATCGAACCCTGGACCTGCAGCCCAACACGTTAAGCATTAGGCCACGTACTACTTATTAGAAACAATATACTTTAGTATAAATCCACTTGTAACTGTACAATTGAACACAAGTGGAAACTCGAACCCGGGACACTAACGGGTTTAGCATATAGTTTAACATGATTTTATACCACTCTATGGATTTCATGCCAGGATTTTGTAAAACCATCAGCGACTTCAAGGACGCAAAAGATACATCTGAAATGCTTATTGTACACATCTCCAATTTAAAAAAATAAGAAAAAGAAATGGGGAAAAAAAGCAACAAAAACTTGCAATCTAAAGTGAGTTTTATCACAAATATTCGACCTATTGGTCCAATATTTCGCCAGCTTTTGGGTTTAAAACCAATAATTTTAAGATTTTACGTGCGTTTTTTTAGTCACGGCTGAGTGGCTCATAGAACGGCTTTGAGGTTGTTGTTGTTGTTTTATCAAGTAGAAACTTTTAGCTCATAGCTCCGTCATCTCTTGACCGATTTGAGATCTAATTACTGTTTTGGACTCAGGAGATCAAACCCTTTCGATTGGTGTATGCCCAAGGTCTAAGAGGTTAATTTTTAAAAAGAATTTCAATTTGAGGGTGGGTTGGTTGGGATCTTGATGAGTAATATAATTTAATGGGGGGTAATATAGCTAATAAGAAGGGAAAAAAGATATCATAGATTAATTTACTCTAATCCTGCCTAAAAGAATTTCAAGTGCCGCGGCTATTAAGAATTCCCCTCTTGTTATGCCATTATTGGCAGTAACTAACGATTTCTGAAGAGAAAACAGAATTCTGAAGATGGATAACCATTGATAATATTACTGAAGATGGATGACCATAGAAAATATTACTGAAGATGGATGACCATAGATAGTATTAGTGAAGATGGATGACCATAGATAGTATAGTGAAGATGGATAATCATAGATAATATTACTGAAGATGGATGACCACAGACAATATTACTGATTGTTTATTTGTTCCAGAATTTCGCATAAAGCTATATAGGCGTCTAAAAGTTGGAACCGACATATATAAAGAGAACATCTAGTAAACAGCATCAACCGCCAACTCTTTTCTGGTCGAAAAGTGGAATTGGACCATCGCTTACAGTGCACTCATGGCCTCAAAACTGTGCAGCGTTTCGTTTATTATTATTTTATTTTTTTGTAATTATGGTGTAACGGGTTGCGAACCGTTAATCCTTTGATTCAAAGTCCTGGCACGCTAAGTTTCGAACCACGCCCAGGCCATAAAATTATTTATATATCTAGAACATCTTGTTTGGTTAACTATGTCGCTGTCCCCTAGGGGTCATCGGTAATGATTTTAACATAAACAATATTAATATATATATATAAATATATTTCTATTCTGCTGTGTTTTCCTCCTTTACAAATAAAATGTATAAAAAATATTTATTTTCTCATTATTTCGTTAAAATAGAGAGATGTTTGTTAGGGATCGAGAGACAACGGTAATATATAGCGTGTGAACAACTTTGGAAAGTCGGTTTAAAAGAGGATACTATAGTTGTGAGCGACGTTCCTGCACCAAGTGACGCGTGATAGCACGCTTGTCGACAGGTGTACTGACGTAAAACGAAAGAAACTGACAATGTGACTTTCCACAATCTGTCTTAATTAGCAAGGACTGGATAAGTGAAGTCTCCGAGGTAGAATTTGTGCAACGTGATTAATATAATGTGTTCACTACAGATAGATAAGATCCCACGTACAGGGATATTCTGAAACAACTACTGACTTGATGAGTCTACTTAATTAATAATATGATAACAAAATTAATATCTTAAATATTAAAACTCGGTTCCAATGTTAGAACGAGTTAACCTGAACTTGAAATTTCTGATAAGAAGTTTTTTTATTTGATCCTAACGTGACCTAGTGGTTAACGTGCTGGGCTGCGTTATAGAGAGACCAAAGTTAGATTTTTTCTTTGTTTATTATTAAGCACTGAGCTACACAATCTGTGACCTGCAGCGATATTACGTAACATAAAGAATCTGTGACCTGCAGGAATGTTACCTAGCGAACACTAAGAATATGTGACCAGCAGGGAGATTACGAAACACAAAGAATCTGTGACTAACATGGATATTACCGAACTCTAAGAATCTGTTACCTGCAGGGATATTACCGAATACTAAAAACCTGTGACCAGCAGGGATATTACCGAATACTAAGAATCTGTGAACAGCAGGGATATTACCGAATACTAAGAATCCGTGAACAGCAGGGACATTACCGAATACTAAGAATCTGTGAACAGTAGGGATATCACCGAATACTGGGAATCTGTGACCAACAAGGATATTACCGAATACTAAGAATCTGTGACCAGCAAGGACATTACCGAATACTAAGAATCTGTGAACAGCAGGGATATTACCGAATACTAAGAATCTGTGAACAGCAGGGATATTACCGAATACTAAGAATCCGTGAACAGCAAGGATATTACCGAATACTAAGAATTTGTGACCAGCAGGGATATTACTGAACTGTAAGAATCTGGGATCTGTCCGTTTAGCCCACGAGATAATCTGGTGCCGTTCAGGTTGAAATTTCAAAGAAATATATATTGGGTCAAAATGACCAGATAAAACTAAGTGTGTCAAAGAAAGTAGACTTATTGATATCCCCCCCCCCTTTTTTTTGTTTACAGTAGTAGGACGTGACTTCGATACAAGTTATTACACGAAAAAAAAAATCTCACCTCAATTTACTGGTTAGCAAATACTTACAGCTAGTGATATATTATAGAAGAACTTGTAGCAAAAAAAAAAAAAATAGACGAGAACGAGAGAAAGTTGAAAAAACAGGAATGGACTTTTCCTGATAATATACTTTCTGCTGGGAATATACTAAATTATCTTTGTGAAAATCTGGAAACTTGGCGAAAATTTGTTCGCAATACAGCACGAAGCGGTTGGAATTTTTTAAGATGGTGATAATTTTCAAGTATATATACAAATAAAAATATTTTTAAAAGAAAATCAAAACTCAGGTAGTTCGTATTTCAGACCTGAACGGTACTTTATGAGTTAAAAGATCAGGCAACATTGTTCTCAAGAGATACTTATTATTCAGGTATCGGTGGGAATAATAACGGGTTTAGTTTCTTAACACAGATAGTCTCTTCAAATTCTAAGTTTTTCTTCATTTTCTACAAAACACACTACATTAAATTCCTTATCACTTGTTTCTTCATCCTAAGATACTTGAAGGCTTAGCTGTAAATACTGTTTTACTTGTGAACCAAGATGGCGAATCGTTGATTCAACGTAATCTCGTTCACAACGAGAATAGACAAACCGACAGACCACAAACAAGCGTTGTGATTTATCAATTCGATCTTTTACTTTAAAAACGCTATCGCTTCTCTAAATAGGTTTAAAAACCAATAAACGATTTGTTTGTGGTTAAGCACAAAGCTACATAATGCAGTGTAAGTCTGACAGAACGAACAGTTGTGGATAAGTCCCACATAAAATCTACTTATTATTACTTTTTTAAACCATATATGGTAACCTAACAAAGAATGTAAATTCTGGCAAGTCATACGTTTTAACTTTGGAGTGTACAACTGTTATTATGTTATTTCAGAGATTTTCAACTATTTCTCCTGTGCGCTTATTTGCCAAATGATTATTTTACAAAAAGGCGTTCATTACAAAATCGTATCATGTCGGAACATAAACATAAGATGTTAAAAGTAGTGTTAACTTTAGTCTATCCAACTCGGATATCGAACAATCCTGAATTTTAGCGTTATAAACCATGACGCTTAACCCTTATCGAAACTAAATAACGTATAGACGGGAGTAGGTTTTGTAAGTTTAACGAACATTTTTGTTTTCTGTAACATTAAATGTGGTAACTTTAGATGAACCTTTATTGACGTTGTTCCCCACCCTCCCCAAAAACATATCCTACCAAACAGATGAGACAAAATATTAACAATCTAATCTCTAAGAGTAACAACGACAGAATGTTCGAAACAAATGATCTTCGTGAACTTATACCGATAGATGGTGGTTGATGATTTTACATTTCTTTTTTTTTTCAAACTGTGTTGCGTGGAACCTCCAGGGTTCCGCGAGGAGTCCTCAGGAGTTCCCCACAAAGGTAACAGGTAATGACGATTTTTTTAAATCATTAAGTGCTAACCCGTTAGAGACCAAATTTTTTTTTAAAAAATCACGTCAGTTGATATTCAGTCTTCTCCACACAAGCAAACAAAATAAGAAATATTCGTACGTATATAAATTTGCCTGTGTACGTATGATAATGGTGGAAGAAGACTTCTGACGGGTGTACTTCAAACCTGTTCACCTACTGTTATACAATACGTTCTTGGTAGTTTGGGTCATTTCGTTTTGCGTCGTCAGTGTCCGGAGTCACTCTTACCATACGAACATAAAGAAAACCAGTGAAGCCGGATATTATACTTACTTATGTGCGGGCGTAATAATCAATTTTGTGCAAAATAAAAAATAAAAGCGTGTGCGAATAACAATTTGATAAAAACTGAATTGCTTCAGAAAAAATTAGTTAAATTGACTGAAAAAATATAAAACCTTAAACATAAACATTTTATTTAATTTATATATATATACGCAAAAACATTTAGTGTTACGAACTTGGTCACTTTCATCTAAGCTAGGCTTTGAGATTGGGTTAAGGGTTGGGGTCCCGGGAAATAAAAGGGTTCCAAAGTTTAAAAACCACTGTTTTAAAACGTAGTTCTACATTATATGATACAAGTTACGAGGGACCAAAAATATATTGTGGGAAAGTTTTAAAAGTTAATTATATGTGCCTAAGTTGTTTCTTTACAATTATTTTTATGATACTGCCGCCACTGAATGCCTGTATATCCTATTGTAAAATAAAATATTTAATACTTTTCTTGCAGGGTAAATCAAGAAGATTCTTGTTTGACAGGCACCCCAGAGTTTCATAAAAGATAGCTTATCTCAGTCTCTCTCTCTATGGTAATCCTCAAATTACCTATTAAACCGTTCGTTACCGGTGGGGTCCACATATCGCATCATATTAAGTAATTTCTAAATAATTTTGTGAAATTCCCCATTTTCTACGTAACAGATACAGGCTGACTCCAATCACAATTATAGCATTAATTGCAGTACCAATTATAATTATTATAAGTATCTTATGGGTGACTAATACGTTGTTAGGAAAGTCACAGGCCCACATACAATTTCGTGGTTAGTAAAGTTTAGACAAATGTGGTTTAAAAGCCGACAGTGGTAGCGTTATATAGTGACGGATGTTATTAGTTTTAGTAAATAGAAACTCTACTTTCATCTGAAACATATAATAAACGAAAAGAAAGATGGAGAGTTTCAGGCTCTTAAGAGAAACGGAAATATTCACTTTAAATTATCTTAATAAAAGGACCAGAAACGGTAGAAGCGAAAAGAGGATCCCAGCAGCAGCTGTTCCACACGACATGATTTGTTTATATTGGCAATGAAAGGCAAAAACGGCAAGTGTAACATGCAATAGATAGATCGGCCTGCAAACAACAACGAGAGATGGAAACAAATAAAATAACCTTGATGTCTAATATGATGAGGAGATTGGATACGGGTGTGAATTGAATAAATATTATTGGAAGGAAAACGTTAGCAGAAGATAAAGAAACTGTGATGACCTTATCCAGTAGAAAAATAAGCATGTAAAAGAATAACTACATGTACACGTGTTTCACTGCATTAAAAACTTGTATTACAGACGAAAACAAAATGCATATGTTCTGTCTGTACTGATTCGAAATTCGAGTGTTCACATCTTATCCCTCACTTCATTGCCCCATTAGTGTGCAAATAAATTGCGATTTACTTTTCACTACCCTTCTCCCACTGACTCAGTGGGCTTATAACTCTAAAAATCAGGTTTCGATACCCGCGGAGGGCACATATCATATAGTCTATTGTTTTTAGCTTTGTGATTTACAAGAAACAAACCAACCTTTTGGCTATGTTATTTATTATAACAAAGTCACCATAGGTCATCACCAGCAGTGTATTATTTTCGACTCTTTTTAGATTCTATAAATGATCTTCACTATTCTCTTCTAAGTTCAACCTGACAGAACACTAATGAAAAATGACAAAAAATCAGGTTTGACCCTTGACCTTTGAGTGTTTTTCCCTGGATTTTAATTAAACACGCTATCAGTCCGACACTACTATTTGAGATGGTTCCTCAGTAAAAGCGTAGAAACAACCAAAACACGCCTAGAAAGGTAAGTTGAGATTGCAGTCATCATCTTCTATCCTTCGTGTTTATTGTTAATTAATTTTTTTTTTACTTGGAAATAGATTTTCGAAGCAATTATGAAACGTTAATTTGTTTTTTCCTTTTAGGCGTTTAAATTTCGTATTCGTATTTCTTTCTTTCTGGAATCATAATAAGGTTGTATGCTCTAGACTTCACAAATTAAATAAAATATTGAATTTGTGAGATAAAACGATGAGGCCTTGTGTTTCGTAATCAGATTTCAATGACATTATTGTTAGCTTAGGGGCTAATATGGCGAGCTGCGTACCGTAATGCCCAAGGTTCGAGACGTGATGCCACAGAATAATAAGTTCCGTGTTATAAAAGTATCTCCAACTTCCGTTATTCTTTTCAAAGACGAAAAAAAAACGCCTTTGTGGCAACGAGTGCTCTGAGCTAGCTGTCCTCCCTTTAGTCAATAGTTAAAAGTTAGGGACAAATACACTTTAACCCTAAACGTTTAAATCCACTGCTCTGGGATATTGAAGTACTGTAAAGAAAAACATTTTATACAAAACTTTGAAGTTCTTAAATCTCTGATTTATAATCGATAAAATCCAGGAAAAACAACTCTTAGATATCTTAAAGGCAAACATGGTTAACAACCAGGAAGTTTTTTCTTAGCAGAACATAGAGTTTCTTCATGACCAAAGCAAACCATGATTAAGTGTTGTTATACAATTTAACGAGATAGCTAAACGGTTCAGAGACCTCAAAGTGCAGGCATAACATCCGTAATTTATAATTTCCAATCAGAGGGAGGACAACCGGTCAACAATGCCCGTAGTCTACACAGCTATTCTTTAATGAATAGTAGGCCTGATTTCATGAGTTTAACGTCCCCACAGATGAAAGTTTGGAGAGTGCCCAGCTATATATCGCGGATCGAACCTTGGACCTTCTGATAAGCAGCCCAATACACTTAATATACCACGTTTTAAATTATTATTTTTTTATATATTATTTTGCTAGTTTTCATTGAAAGTTTTTTTTACTACTGAAGATAAATATAAAAGTGACGTCAGAGATGGAATGATGATCCTTATAACATCAAGGCGCTAGTCAAGGATAAAGATGTTTTAAAACAAACGAGTTATATAAAGGAAACTTTTACATGCTCACCAAAAATTTTCATCTAATGATTTCATCGTCATTTATTCCCCACAAAAACATATGGTGATTATGATTGAAACACCAAAAATTGACGAAGCAGTAGAAAACTAAGGGCCTAAAATTAGTGATGAACTCACAAATTTCGGCATTTAAACATTAACTTTTAAAATATTATACTGTAAATATATATATACAGCGTTTCAGAGAATCTTTTGTCTTTTTTTTTTTACTCCAGCTCATCTGACGAGTTCTGACATTGAACGAAAAGCCTCTTGGACAGTGACTCGTGGGAAATAAAAGATAGGTTTGAAATGATATTTTTACATACTTCTGATTTCAATATTTATAAATTAGGAAGAATGTTCGGAAAAACATCAGCAGTTTACTTAATTTTTATCATAAATGATTCACCAATAGACAGAACCACTTTGTCAGTGTTTCTCTTATTATTGGTTAAAATGCGACTGTCTCTACTAAAACATCGTATTCATGTCTTGGGTTTTAGATTTTCGTGCAAATTTTGCTTCGTTTGTTTCAGAATTTCGCACAAAGGGCTATCTGATCACAGCTGTCACTGCTTTTAAACTGTTAGATTTATAGAGATCTGCTGTCAAATACTTATTTGATCGAATAGCAGGATTTGATAGTCACTCTCATAGCACATTCATGGCTCTGAAACGCGGAGCGCGTTTATTTATTTTTGAAACTAGAACAGTCGGAGTCACGGACCGGGTACTTTAAGCCTAGCAATCATAGTAGGTTTCCTGTGATACCTTCAACACATCATTATCACCCGTTCTTTTATTACGTAACACTTAAACTGTACAATTGTTGTTAATATATAATTACTACACGCTCTTTTATCAGAGGTGTAAGAGGCAAATTAAAAGTGGTTGTGGCAAGGTTTATTTGACAACCACTACGGTCAGGGTGCAAGGTACGCCTTAGGGCCCTTGAAGCTCTTGGGTTGTGGATTTAATTATATGCATTGTGCATTCTTCTGTTTTTCCTGAGAGTAATTTTCCTAATTATGAAGTGGGATTGTGTGTGTGGGGGGGGGGGGGAGATTAATTAAATTAGCGACTTCTCTTTATACCACTCACTACTGGTGTGGTCCACATACTGCATCATATTCAATAATGTTGTGTTTTGTCTGTTACAACAGTCTCAGTGACAAAAAGGGGGGTGAAATCACTCATTTTCGATGTAAGTTAGATAGAGAGTCTCAGCACTAATTGACCCCCCTCAGTGGCTCAACGGTGACCTGAGGGCTTATAGCGCTAAAATTCTGGTTTGGTACCTGCGGTGGGCATAGCACAGACAGTCCATTGTGTAGTTTTACTCTTTAAAATAAAGAGACAATTAGCAGAATAGTATTTTGTTGGTGATTCATTTGTTATTAGGGGACACGAGCGGTTAGTTTAGTTCCATAAATACTACTGTATTTGTGTTTTGTAGTTTTATGGCAAAGCTACTGATGCTACATGTCGCGGTCCCCAATTCCGAACTACTGACCAAAATGAAGGCAGTCAATCAGTAGCACCTACCGTCAATCATACACAGTAAGGGATTGACTGTCACTCTTATAACGCAGTCAGAGCACGTATTCGTATCTCCAAGAATTCAAAGATCTACCACTGGGCCAACCCGCTCCCCAAATAGTTTAGTATTAAGACTTATGTTATTCACTTTGCGGAATGTGATGTCCATACGAGCTAATAAAGATTGTGCTCGTGTAGAGTTAAGTTTATTTCTGTTTATAGGTCTTCAAAACTGTTTAAAAGCGTATAAAAGGAATACTGGGTGTATTACCAGTCTGTTGTTTTTACCTCTCTCCAGTGACTCAGCAATATACGTTGAAATTCGGGGTTCGAACTCTACTGGATCTAAGCGGGGCTAGTGATTCTTTTGCCACACTATGGATCCGAGGATACATTGAGGCAAAATTGTTCTCCGCAGTTTTGGGCCGTGGGCGTTATGAGAGTTACAGTTAACTCCCACTATTTGATTAGAGTATCCCAAGAGTTTGCGGCTGTTGTTATTGACTTAATGTCTTTCTAAGGTACCTATTTCGGGTTATTTTGTATATATTTTCTAACTTGTATTGATACCATTATTATATCTTTTCTCTCTTTGTTTGTTGTTAAGCGCGAATCTAAACAATGGGGTATCTGTGCTATGCCAGACTTACCACTGAGCCAATAAGGCGAGGCAAATATTATATAATGAATACTATTACTTTAATAAACTGTTACTGTGACAATAATCCGCATTTAAAACATGTAGCGACCCTAATTATAAAAACGAGAAAAGCAGATTTATATTTAAATGAGACAACAAAATTAAATACAATTTACTAGCCTCCTATTTGTTTGATAACTTTTTTCAGGTTTTTACTTACCGTAAAAAAAAACTCCTTTTCAGTAGTTTCCTTCTTTTGTTGTCTCACCATTTCCCTGGAATTCACGATCTACAAATCGACGTCCAGACCCAAAGGTGAAGCTACGAAAAGAACCAGTCTGCTCTGACCCAGTGTGACGGAGCCTCCTTCACTTGTAGCCAGCTTTAGTGCTTTATTCTCTCGCCAGGTGTCAGGACTTCATTGTCTGACAGGACACAGTCACACTTGAAAATTTTGTACAAGAGCGTAAGAAACAACAATGACAAAGTTTTTTTTTTATCTTCTCTCCTCCCACATACGCAAAGAGGCATTTCTGCTATATAAATATGATATATCAGACTTTGAAAACGATAGTTTTTGCTGTTTTTTTATCTTATTTCCCAGAAATATAACTACGTTCCTTACACCTACATACACATCACAAATACAAAGTTTAATACAATCGCGAAATATCCATAAAACTAATAAACAAACAGGTAAACAGCTAAAGATGCAACTCTCGACAGGTTATGGTTTAGGTTTTATTTTCCAACGTGTTCTTTCATGTTTACTTTATGTCACTTGATTTAAGTAGTTTCAGTTGGTTTGTTTGTAATTTCGCTCAAAGCTAAACGAGAGCTATTTGTGCTAGCCGTCCATAATTTAGCAGTGAAAGTGAGGGAAGGCAGCTAGCCATCAACACCCACCGCCGACTCTTGAGCTACTCTTTTACCAACGAATAGTGGGATTGATCGTCACATTATAACGCTCCCAAGGCTAAAAGGGCGAGCAGGTTTGGTGGGACGGAGATTCGAACCCGCGACTCTCAAATTGCGAGTCGAGCGCCCTAACCACCTGGTCATGCCGGGCCAGTAGTTTCAAACACGTTCGTAAATACGCCGAATACTTTACTTTCGTCATAGGACAATATTAATAATGTTCGAAATATCTTCAGAATGTGGCTACGGTTTGGTGACGTAATAGCTTACCTACTGTTATTTGTAGTAAATGTTAACCCGTAGAAATCACATGACATTTCTGCTGTGATTTTTGGTATTTTCAACCTTAAAGGCTCCTTATGAAGCAAGGGACTAAACGGCCAGCTCAAAGACCCCTAGCGTTCACGTTTATTATACTAACCATCCGTTTCATGTTGTTCAACCTTTATTTAATCCTATTAATCCTTTTTTTTACCGTGTTTTTCACGTTGAACTCCTTCCTGGACTTCTTCCCGGTCAGTCTTTTTCTTTTTCACGTGTGCTATCACTAATTTGAAGCCACCGATAAAAGTGTCTATTCCATATCTATAAACAAAAGGTTAGGCCTAAGAGTTTAAACGAGTGTTACGACAGCAGAAGTCACGTAACACTGCTGGCGAATTTGCCGCTGGTAGCGTGCGTGAAATTTCTCGAATGATCATGAATTATCGGGTAAGCCCGAGTTTCTTCGAGACGCCCTCTTTTTTTTTAGTATATAAGCCTGGTGGGAAAAAGCCTACGGGATCGAATGAAGAGAGTTCCGGGTAATTTACGATACTGTTTCGAGCTAATATGTGAAGTTATCGTGATTGTGAATCCTTGTGATTTATAGCGTGTATTATAAAAGTGGTTAAGTTTAATGTGACGAGACACGTATTGACTGTGGAAATACTGTGTACTAAAAGTTTGTATCGAGAAAGAATAAACTTGTTTAATCAAGAAAGGACTTGTATAGTTGAAGTTCCTCGGAAATATTTTCTACCGGAAATTAACAAACAAGCAGATACGTAACGTCTTATGTTAGAAACGATATGCTGTTCGTCGAGGTCAGTGATTTGTGAAGGCAGTCTATTGTATTGTCGAGGTCAGTGATTTGTGAAGGCAGTCTGTCCTATTGTCGAGGTCAGTGATTTGTGAAGGCAGTCTATCCTATTGTCGAGGTCAGTGACTTGTGAAGGCAGTCTATCCTATTGTCGAGGTCAGTGATTTGTGAAGGCAGTCTATCCTATTGTAAGTTTTTAATGATATTGTCTATTTTAATTTTCTCTGATTATAAAGTATTTTATTTTATATACTGATACATCACGCTAATTATTGTAAATGATTATGCTGCAGAGAGAGAGAAGTTTCTAGTTATAATCGTTTGTGGGTAATCTCTTGGTCAGAAATATCTTTTAACTGAAGATTAGAAAAGTTCACTTACATGTAACACCTTATTGTGTTACACATAGTTTGTATGGTACAGCAGGATAACACCTTGTTGTGCAACATATAGTTTGTATGGTACAGCAGGATAACACCTTGTTGTACTACATATAGTTTGTATGGTACAGCAGGATAACACCTTGTTGTGCTACATATAGTTTGTATGGTACAGCAGGATAGCACCTTGTTGTGTTACACATAGTTTGTATGGTACAGCAGGATAACACCTTGTTGTGCAACATATAGTTTGTATGGTACAGCAGGATAACACCTTGTTGTACTACATATAGTTTGTACGGTTTAACATGATAACCCTTTGTTGTCTTATATATAGTTTGTGATTTTGATTAATAAACCGTGCGCTAAAAGATTACACAGCATCTTCGTTCAATTTTCACCGTTATATTTAGAAGGTTTGGTTTTGAATTTCGCGCAAAGCTACACGAGGACTATCTGCGTTAGCCGTCCCTAATTTAGCAGTGAAGGACTAGAGAGCAAGCAACTAGTCATCACCACCCACCGCCAACTCTTTTTAACAACGAATAGTGGGATTGACAATCACATTATAACGGCTGAAAGAGCGAGCATGTTTCGTGGGACGGGGATTTTCGAACCCGCGATCCTCAGATTGCTAGTCAAGCGTTCTAACCACCTGGCCATGACGGACCTATAATTAGAAGAAAATTGTTTAATAATATGGCTGGTGTCTTTTAGTTTATGTTTCTACTTCACAGTTCCTAACTCCAAGTCATCCACATTGCATGTCATTCTGCATAGATAGTTTCGTATTGAATAAAAACAACCAGCCGAAATTATCTAATGTTAAATGAAGTTTTTAATTAACTTTTCTAAGTTTATTTAGTAATAATGACGTTTGAAAACGAGACGCTGCGTATTTCAGCTGTTCACAGAATTTGTTTTGATCTATCACGTGTAATAATTAAAGTTTAGCTAGAGCTCAGCTATTGGTAAACGTTTCTCTCAAGTGGTTCTGAACTACAATTAACCCCTCGAACATTTTACGGCGATAATTTAGACTTGTCGTTTGTTGAGAGTCATAATTGTATGCCCCACGAAACTTCTGCAAAGTAAAGATAGGAGAAAATGTAGATTTGTCATACATTTCTTACGACGATGTATATTATGGCCGGATTTCAGTTTTAATTGTAAATATTACATAAAATTGTATTGGAAGACCCACACAACAAAAACTATAACCATAAAGGTGACATAAACTTGTGTTGTCAGACAAACACAACGAAAACTGAAACCATAAAGGCGACACAAATTGGTGTTGTTAGACAAAAACAATGAAAACTGAAACCATAAAGGCGACACAAATTGGTGTTGTTAGACAAAACCAATGAAAACTGAAACCATAAAGGCGACACAAATTGGTGTTGTTAGACAAAAACAATGAAAACTGAAACCATAAAGGCGACACAAATTGGTGTTTACAGACATATAATGAAAAGTCTAACCATAAAGACGACACAAATTGGTGTTGTCAGACAGAAAATGAAAGCTGTAGCCAAACAAGTCATCGACTCAAGGATGCATTGCTTAAAAAACAGTAATTTAAAATGTCTATGTCAATACATCCATCAGTAATTCTACAGTTGAGTAGACTGTGACTTGTCTGGTACTGGAAAGTAAAAATTCTTTGAGACAAAATTCATTTAACTGGTTCTCCCATTTGATAACCCTAATGGTGTAATAAGCCAATCTAACACCTTTTATTCGTTGTTTCTATTAACAGTACAGAAAGATGAATTTATGAACAATAAACTAATCTCAGTTCTATACTACCTGTCTAGCGCACAAATATCACTCATCTGATGACATCTTAACTGTATCGGTGGACACAAGCATCAGTCGTCTGATAACATCTTAAATCCAGAGGTGATCACAAGTATCAGTCATCTGATTACATCTTAACTCCAAAGGTTATCACAAGTATCAGTTGTCTTATATATCAGTTGTCTTGATAATGTTGTCTTTTTCTAGTTTCTTTGTTGTAGTTTTTAACACCACTTAAATATGATGTTGAAGCTGATTGAATATCATTTCCATTAAAAAATACCTATCGATAACGTTTTTCATTTCAGCTACTTCGTAAAACGAGCTCGTGAAAACGTTTTTCACTGACTGGTTACATTCATCAATCCCTGTCCAGTTCCAATAGTGGTTATCATCATAGATATCTCCCACCTTCCTGGGTGAAGTCCGGGCTTGTCTCCACTTTATTGTCTTCTCTGATTTAAAACCTCAACTTTCTCCTCTCTCTAGTGTCTTCATCCTCTCGTTGAAAATGATAACTTCTAAAAACAACTGTTTCTGTCAATGTTTTCTTTGTGAGAATTACTTAGTTTTCTAGTTTACTTCTTCTATAGATAAGTTATTTACAACACAAAAAATAACAATGTGTTCAACACTTCCCTTGGAAATCTTCCTTTCTTTTTCTTCTATATCCATTTACTTTAACTTCCCAAAAGACCGAGATCCAATTTGTCTGGTCTATCACTTTCACGTAATCTAATTTAGGATCAATAAATCTTTATATATTTTTTACACTTTAGATTTTCAAAAAATTCTTGCACAAAACAAGCAGCACTGACTTACAAAACAAGTACAAAAAAGCAGCACTGACTTTCAAAACAAGTACAAAATAAACAGCACTGACTTTCAAAACAAGTACAAAACAACCAGCACTAACTTCAAAATCTAGTACAAAACCAGCAGTATTTACGTTCAAAACAAGCAGCACTGACTTTCAAAACAAGTACAAAACAAACAGCACTGACTTTCTAAAGAAGTACAAAAAACAGCATTGACTTTCAAAACAAGTACAAAATAAACAGCACTGACTTTCAAAACAAGCAGCACTGATATTCAATACAAGTACAAAACAAACAGCACTGACTTTCCAAACAATTAAGAAACAAACAGCACTGACGTACAAAACAAGCAGCACTGACTTTCTAAACAAGTACAAAGCACGCAGCACTGACTTTCAAAACAAGTACAAAGCAAGCAGCACTGACTTTCAAAACAAGTACGAAACAAACAGCACTGACTTTCTAAACAAGTACAAAACAACCTGCACTAACTTTCAAAACAAGTACAAAACAAACAGTATTTACTTTCAAAACAAGTACAAAACAACCTGCACTGACTTTCAAAACAAGTACAAAACAAACAGCACTGACTTTCAAAATAAGTACAAAACAACCTGCACTAACTTTCAAAACAAGTAGTATTTACTTTCAAAACAACAGTATTGATTTTCAAAACAAGTACGAAACAACCAGCACTAACTTTGAAAACAAGTACAAAACAAGCAGTATTTACTTTCAACAAACAAGCCTATCAACAAATCAGCACTCATTTTCTTCATGCAGACCTTTCATAGCTGTAACTTGACTTTCTTCTTGATTAACATTACATTTCTGACTATTATTTATTCGGGTAAGCAAGCTGAAAAGTATTATATAACAAAGCGGTCCCTTCTCAACGTGACATTGGTTCTGCACTGGTGAATCTTTATTAGACAAAAGAGATCTATGGTGTGAAAAAAAAAACCGTTAATGAAATCCGCCTTAGTCACATATATATGTATAAAAACTTGAGTCACGGTATGCAGAAATACCAGATAATGACGACGTTAAACGTTCAACGAACGTATGAAATTTAAAACTTTCCATAAACCTTTCTTGACAACCGATAGCTCTCTCCTTAAGATGGATCTCGAACAAAACCTAATCTTATCTACATATAATACGTTTCTGAAACAACTGACAAGTTCGTACTTTTTCTCTTTACGATTTGAATTTCAAGTTTCAAGAAAGAAGTTGGCAACAGACTAAAAACTGTCAGGAAAAACCTCGTCTGAAATGTGCATATTTAGCAACTCAAAAGTACAAGTACATGCGAGTGTATAAAAGTATCAAGCTGAAAAAGAGTGTCTGTAATCTTCCCCTTTATCTAAGTATCCTTAACGTAATAATCTACTGCTAATCCAATATCCTTAATATAATCACCTAATGCTAAGTTTAACATACTTAACGCAATCACTAACTGTTCAATTTAACATATTTGACGCATTCACTAACTCTTAAATGTAACATACTTGACGCAATCACTTAATTCTAAACTTAACATACTTGACGCAATTACTAACTGTTAAACTTAACATAGTTGACGCAATCATCCAATGCTAAACTTAACATACTTGACGCATTCACTAGCTGCTAAGCTTAACATACTTGACGCAATCACTAACTGCTAAAGTTAACATACTTGACGCAGTCACTAACTGTTAAATGTAACATACTTGACGCAATCACCTAATGCTAAACTTAACATACTTGACGCAATCACCTAATGCTAAACTTAACATACTTGACGCAATCACAAGCTGCTAAACTTAACATTCTTGACGCAATGATTAACTGCTAAACTTAACATACTTTACGCAATCACAAGCTGCTAAACTTAACGTACTTGACGCAATCACAAGCTGCTAAACTTAACATACTTGACGCAATCACAAGCTGCTAAACTTAACATTCTTGACACAATGATTAACTGCTAAACTTAACATACTTTACGCAATCACAAGCTGCTAAACTTAACATGCTTGACGCAATCACTAGTTGCTAAACTTAACATGCTGATGCAATGATTAACTGCTAAACTTAACATACTTTACGCAATCACAAACTATTAAACTTAACGTACTTGACGCAATCACAAGCTGCTAAACTTAACATACTTGATGAAATCACAAGCTGCTAAACTTAACATACTTGACACAATTACAAGCTGCTAAACTTAACGTACTTGACGCAATCACAAGCTGCTAAACTTAACATACTTAACGCAATCACTAGTAGCTAAACTTAACATGCTTGACGCAATCACAAGCTGCTAAACTTAAGATACTTGATCACGAGCTGCTAAACTTAACATGCTTGACGCAATCACTAGCTGTTAAAGTTAACATACTTGACGCAATCACTAACGGTTAAACCTAACATACTTGGCAGTGTAACGTTCTATTCGTTTCCAATGTTTGTGTTTATAATTACGTTGAACATGTTTTCAGACACCACCATTTGAGGGATAGACGTTGAATTTTGAGTGATACAGACGATGATATTAAAACGTTTCTTTGGGTAACACGCGTAACTCATTTTACAACTTAGCACACTCGCTTCGCAAACACACACAACAATTTTTTTCTTTCAAAAATTTCACTCCAAAATACGACTTCGAACTGTGAATTCAGCGACGAAAGTTGGCGGGAATTGGTTAACGATATTTCAAAGGTAAATAAATTTCCAATTTCAATCTTCTTAAGTTTATTCGTCTCTATGTGCAAAGAAAAAAAAGTTGTAGCGTAACACCTTAAGGTTTAATTGAATTTTTATTATCTCATTTATTTCTTGTACGCATGTGTATTAGAACGTTTCCTATAACATCTGAGTAGATATGTGTTTGGTTACGATCTATATAAGTTAATATTAGTTATACAGCCTCTTTATTAATAAGAAAGTTTACGCATTTCGATATACTTAATTAGCCTGAGAACAAAGTTTACATAACAGAATTATTTTACAATCAAAACATTTCTTGCTGTTTCTTGAAGGCCAATTCCATCAATTTGTATTGTGTTTGAAGCATGGTCGTCCTTTTAGCATGTTTATGCGTTTTTAAAGTAATTTGCATTTACATGATGATGTTGACATTTGAAGAGTAAAATTAAAGTATTCGATGAATAGAGTCTTGGCGTTAAATATAGCTTTCATTATTAAAACAAAAATCGAAATATTAACGTGATTTATATATTAACCGCTAGGTGTCGTTAGTAGCAGCACGTGGGCGATGTTTATATATATGTACCATTCTTGATTAACACATTTTTTTCATAAAGACATTTTTCTTATTTCGCTATTAAAGCCGCTTCTCAGATTTTGATTACTTATCAAAAAACTAACCATAAATTATTTTAGACTTTCAAGTATTAAATGGTAGAGAAAAACAATCCAAGCAGAGAGAAATTTGCTTCTACTAGCATAAACACAAAAGTAAAAAAAAAAATTATTTGATAAGTTGTTTAGGCAGAGTATTCATAATGAATCTAAGTTTCAAATGGACA
>NW_013667891.1:49244-50682 GCF_000517525.1 Limulus polyphemus | reverse complement strand
CATAAATTAGCTATATATATATATATATAGCTAATTTATGAGAGTTTAAGGGAAGGCTTCATAAATATATATTGTATATATATATATATACACATACCCTGTTAGAAAAACAAACCTGTCTTAAGACAACTGAAGATTACTCGTACCCTAACAAAATTTATAATTGTGTCTCCTAGTTTCACCATTAAGTACAAAAAAACTGATGCATAAACACTATCAATTCCCTCAACAATCTTAAACACTTCAATCAGATCCCTTTTAATTAAACTTAAAAAGCGACACACAATATAGCAAAGTTTGTTTTGTTTTGAATTTCGCGCAAAGCTACACGAGGGCTATCTGCGCTAGCCGTCCCTAATTTAGCAGTGAAAGACTAGAGGAAAGGCAGCTAGTCATAACTACCCACCGCCAACTCTTGGGCTACTTTTTTAACAACAAATAGTGGGATTGATCGTAACATTATAACGCCCCCATGGCTGAAAGGGCGAGCGTGATTGGTGGGACAGGGATTCAAACCCGCGACCCTCAGACAATATAGCAAAGAATCAAAACTACACGAAAGAAAGGCAAAAACAAACTAACTGAAATGTGTGGAAAAACAACGCTAAATATAATTTCACCGAAAGAAGCCCGAAGGCTATCTGGAGAGGTCACCTGTTTTAACAAATCGCACTACCATACAATAGTATATTGTCTGTCAGTCAGTCAGTAAACACTAAATCGACGTCACATTAGGTACGCTTAACAGTGCAATTTGTACTGTCGTTACGTCAGTAAAACGTGCGCATTCCATGAATCACGAGAAGAGTTATTCACTCTGTAGGCTACAACACATCATGATATATGAACTTCAAAAGCAAGAAATAAATATATTTGTCACTCTTAATTTTGGTTTTATTTACTCTTGAAATAGAACAGGTTGTTGTATATCCACAGGTGAATTAAGTTCCGCCCCTCTCAGTGTTTTTACTTGGGCGGCGACAGGGGCCATCACCCCAGGATATTGGGGTGGAGCCCTAATGTCAGTTTCTGTAACAACATTTCTTGTCAGTCTGGATTAACACGTATACGCAAATTACCCCACTGCGTATACACTTTATCTAAATTGGAGAGGCGTGTGAGGTCAGCCTTCTCCTCCCTCCTCCCCGAGCTCAATTTCGATATAGTTTCAAAATATTTTTGGTAAAGTTAACAAGAGACGCGCCCTGACGGGAACATCAAACGTGCCATTTCTGTTTTACTTTATGTTTCGTTGCTGTATATCAGACGATTAAAGTTGTTTATAGTTCTCTCCATATTTTGTTCCATTTTACTGTATTTGATACACGTTGATATCTTACTTTGTATGGTACATTTACATAATGCTACTTTTAAAATCAATACCCCCCGACACTTTATGTTGAAAGCATCGCTATCATAAGTTTGTGTGTGTGTGTTT
>NW_013667891.1:41112-48295 GCF_000517525.1 Limulus polyphemus | reverse complement strand
CTAGCGCAGATAGCCCTCGTGTAGCTTTGCGCGAAATTCAAAAACAAACAAGCATTCTTATGACACAATTAAAACTTTACATTGATTATAGCAAGCTTCTTTGATTGGCTATGAATATGTTCATATAAATGAATTATTTATAATAAAAAATATATGCCTCTTCAACTGACGTATTCACAGGATCTTTGATAAACAAAAATTAATTAACAAATTTATAGTTCCCTGTCTGTTGCTTCCTTAGCTCCTCCAATTGCAGGAATTTACCCATTAAACATTATTATGTTTTTGTTTAACATCCTCCAGAAAAAGCTTGTGACAAAAGTAGGTAACAGGTTTATATACTATGCGGCTAACCATAACAGTATAAAAATACTTTAAAAAATTATTTACATAAAACATAGTCAATTATTTTTATTGTCTAAATACTTATTTCTTTATGTACTATTTTTTCATCTTGGCTCTGTATTATGTTTGATAATGGTTTTGTACTATTTATAGTACTGGTTCAGTACTATTTTTGCTAATGGTTTTTTACTATTTATAGCATTGGTTCAGTATTATTTTTTATAATAATTTTGTGCTATTTATGTTTTTGGTTCTATACTATTTTCCATCTTGGTTCTGTACTATTTTTAATGCTGGTTATGTTCTATTTCTGATGTTGGTTCTATACTTCTTTTGATCTTGATTCTGTACTGTTTTTCATGTTGATTTTGTACTCCTTCTGATCTCGGTTCTATATTATTTTGATGTTTGAAGAAAGTGAGTACTTAGGTAGCAGTCAGTGGTGTCGTGTGTCAATCCTTCAGATCTTTTGATAGGCTACAACAAATGTGGAGTTCTCTATTTCTGGTTGTCACTCTTTTGCCACCAATTATTTCCTGATTAAAACTTAACCTAAGATATTAAACTTAGTCCAGTGTTTTATAAAGTGCTTCAAAAACTTGATACGAAAGTGTTGTTGTTGTTCAATAAAGACTTGAGATTAAACGACGCTACAATAAGGTCAGTTAACGCTGTAGTTTCTAGCTTCTTTCTTCCTCTTCATTTACATAAGATAAAATAACCATGAAGGAACGGAACTTTTTATTTATTTATGTTCGATAATAAAACTAATAGACAACAGTCCTTTGGGTTTACCCCGACTCCGCGCTTCTTTCTGGCTGTAACATTTTGATGAAGCCGCTGGATTGTATTCGACCTTGAGTTTATCCTCTTGGCTTATCGATTAATTCATCTGAGAGTGGAGTAACTTACGGTCGATCGGAAACGGCGGGTTGTTTGATGTATTGCTAAGTTACACTCAGTGAGCTTCATCGACTCGACGCCTTTTTAAAAGTGTCAGGAAATACTTTATGAGGACTGTAAAGAACATCAGTTTTATTCGGTTATTTTAATACTTTGTTGTATCCCAGCGCTCTTTAAGTATTTCTAGTTCTTTTATATACATTAACTTGGACGTCAGCTCTCTTCATGAAGACTGTAAACGTAAACATGAGCTTGCAGACATTACTCAATCTTTATAAACATTACCATGCGGACATTAATCACTTTTCATTAAGATAATTCAGTCTTCGTAACGATTAGCGTGTATTGCAAACTCAACTTCATGGACATCTTATAATGTCGCCCATAACTGACAGGAAAATTTATTTTGGACATATTAACCCTTTTCTTTGGGTAGTTTGTTATCTATGTCATTATCCAAAGTCCTTGTGTTCAGATGCAACGTTCAGTATCCTTTTATTGTGATCTCAGTAAAAATTGGTCGAATGCCACCCAGTAAGTCAAACTTTAGATCTGAGGTTTCGTGGTTCACGCCGCATTACCGCCCAAAACAAAATCGCCCCCCTCCCACTTTGGGGCCTTGGATGCATCATGAGAGTAATGGTTAAATCCCACAATTCGGTTTGGCAAGAATAGCCCAAGAGTTGGCGGTGGGTGTTGTTGAATAGCTGCCTTATGTTTAGCTTATCACTTCAAAATTAGGAAGGAGTAGCTTTGCGCGAAATTCAAACAAACAAACATCTAATGATTAGGTTGAACATTTTGCACGAAATAAAATTTTTTCTGAAAGAGACTCCTGTTGCGGATAAGTTATTTGTTGAATTTCTGGTAGAACTTGCAATCATACAGTTTAGTTTAACTGTGTATCCCACATTTTAGTTTAACCGTGTCTCCTACAGTTTAGTTTAACTGTATCCTACAGTTTAGTTTAACTGTGTATCCTACATTTTAGTTTAACTGTGTATCCTACAGCTTAGTTTAACTGTGTATTCTACAGTTTAGTTTAACTGTGTATCCTACAGTTCAGTTTAACTATGTATCCTACAGTTCAGTTTAACTGTGTATCTTACAGCTTAGTTTAACTGTGTATTCTTCAGCTTAGTTTAACTGTGTATCTTACATTTTAGTTTAACTGTGTATCCTACAGCTTAGTTTAACTGTGTATCTTACAGTTTAATTTAACTCTGTATACTACAGCTTAGTTTAACTGTGTATCCTACAGTTTAGTTTAACTCTGTATGCCACAGTTTAATTTAACTGTGTATACTACAGTTTTTTTAAAGATCCTTTGGTTAACCCTGAAGTTAAGAGAAAGGGACTAAAGTGTTTTTTTTTTAAACATGTTTGTTTTTAATAATTTCTGCACCAGAAATTATTAATTAATTAATTATTACTTATATTAATTGTTAATAGGTGATTAAAATCAGCACTATAAAACAATAATGAACTTAATATAAAATAAGCATTAAGAAGTTTTTAGTAAAGATTCCATTGTCAGCCGTAACTGTCACCTTAAAGTCATAACGTATAATGTCTGTGGTAATAACTTCCAAACTAGCCAGTAATCATGGAAAATCAATTAAGGGTATAGAGTTGAGTGCTTACATCCACAATGTAACAACTCCTACTGCCTACTTCGGCCAGTTGTGGGAAGGCAGTTACCCTGAAAAGTTCCTAAAGTAGAAATGAAACCACCCTAACATTTCTACTTTATGCAACTCCATCCTGAACCTGAAGAAAGTCGTCCTCTTTTCACTCAACAGTCCATTAAAGTTCTAAAACCTACTATGTCTACTCTGCCTAAAGTTCTATTTAAATAATATACAGAATGTACAGAACAAACATCAGTCGAAACATAATCACAAAACAAAGGCAAGTGTTTGGTGTATGTAGAACTGGTAAGAAAAGTGTGTAGAATCTTTTAATAGTTCATTCTTACCAGTCCTCCTTGTAAGTTAAAAAAGGGGGTTAAACTAGGACAAAAATAACCCCTGAAAGTTAAAGTAAAATGACAGTTAAAACTTGAGAATAATAAACAAAGGTACGGTAAGTTAAGAACCGTAGCTAAAGTTAAAATGATGAAAAAACAAGAGGATCTAGCTTTAAATACCAAAAAACAACTGCTTTGCACGTGTAACCCAAAGGTACGGGCTATTATCCTATTTGCCGACATAAAAGACAGTTATATATCTCAAGACCTCACAAGTGAAGCAACAGCTAAATTTCCTGTAAAGGAACGCGCCTAATGATCGACTAGTTTGTCCGAATCTTCTGTGCACTAGAGTAAGGAAAGTGAGCATTTATACGTTTTTTTTTTCCTATTAAAACCTGCCCTCTCTGGTTTTTGAGTGATTGTTATTAAAATTATAGTTGTATCTACTGAACATACCAGTCATAAAAAATAAGAGGCCAAACACTATTGTCTTACAAGTATACCTGATTATTATCACGCTTCGTCACTTTTACCGCAATATCTTTGTTTAACCTTTTATTATTATTATTATATTATAGATTCTTTTACCTTACCTATTATTTTCTTTATCTTTTCAGATACTCTGGGTTTACAATATATCATAATATCTGTGAAAAAATTAACAATCTTCAATCGTTACTTTGACAATCAGACAAATTCTCTTAAGCCTAATATATATATATGTATTTACTTCTAATATAAATGGTTTCAGCAATGAGGCTTTTTATATTAAATATTTTAGTAAATTTAATTAAAGTATTACTGTCTTCTTTCATCCTGGGCTGGACATTGCATTGTGGTTTGTGCACCGAGCTACAGAACAAAATGTTCAAGGTTCGATCAGTGATGCTATCGAACAGTCTAGATTTTTAAATTCGGGGTTTTTATAACAGTTACTCTTGAATATTGGTTAAGATTAGCCGTGTATGGGACGGGTGTCAACAATGTTAAATTAGGATGACTAAGCTTGATATTAAGGGTTTCTCATTGTCAGGATTGAAAATATATATTCTTCTTTTTGCCAACTGTCAGAATTTAAAGGCTTTTAGTTACATATCTTAATAGTATAAATATATACTATGTTGTTGGGCTTAGGATTCTGCTACAGTAGGTGTCAGTGACTTGTTAGCGATAAATTCAACGATAAATAAGCAGCATACAGTTTACTTGTTTTCAAAATAATATATATATATATATATTCAGAACAAGTTAACGTATATATACAACAAATTCTTCAACAATATAGATATTATATGAATATCATAAACACTATATGTATGTAGTTGTCTCCTTCTTAACAAAAGTGCACTTAGGCCTATTCAGTTATTTTAGAATTTAAGTTGACAAGCCGAACTATCTTCTCTATTACTATCGCACTAGTATTCTGTATGTGTGATTCACTTACGGTTGTAGCGCGAGTCACTGTAATCGTTTGGTCATCTTTCTTCTAAATATCCTCTGTTCCTTTTGTCAAAGTGCACTCAGGCTGATTCAATTATCTTAGAACCACGCTTTGACGGACTAAATTAATTTTACTTATCTTCGTTTCTACTGTTAGTCTTACTCTAAGCTATTAAACGTTAGGCCTATGTCAGTCGTTAGGCCTATCACTTCTACGGTTGATAACTTTACTCGGAACCTTTCCTTTTGTAACTTTACTTTCTTCTACTGTTATCTGTCTGCTGTTTCCCGCTCGTCTCACGCTATTTATATATTTATTACTTTCTCGTCTGTCACCTTCCATATTCTCGACGTCAATGTATTGCACGCGACGTTCGATAGTCTCAATATCAATGACTTATAAACACAATTTTCTACAATTGTCTGCTTTTAACTCTGATAATAACAAAAACTAAACAATAATAAAATATTCACTCACAAAAATAAATTAATCTATAATATATAAAATAAACAGTCTTTTATACCATGACACTCACCTGGCTAATTAGCTTATGTGCTACGTAACGTGCCGTTCAGGAAGGTACTAATAAATACTGTTACTGTTATCCCTCTTTTCAGACGTATTATTATTATTAGCTAAAAATTGGGTTGGATATTATTCACAAAGTTAAAATCTCATCGTTCGATATTTAAATTTATCTCAGGTGCATGTGTGACGTATGCAAATGTTGGTTAAGTTGGCCGCCAGTGATTACTAAACTGTTGTATGCGTGAAGTTCATATGGGTGGTACGCGAAACAAATTAATGTAAAAATGATAAAATTTGAAATAAGCTCAACTTGAACTTACTCACTTCTATACTAATCCCTCTGGTAGGGTAAGTCTATGGACTTACAATGCTAATATACGTGGTTCGATCCTCCGTGACACAGCAGATAGCCCAATCTAAACAAACTTCTTGCCTCGAGAAAAATCATTTCACATATTCTTCAACTGTGACAGAGAAAAAACAAGCCCTTAATTTTTTCTACTTTTTTTTGTTTTTTGCCCCCTCCCAGTGGCATGGCGGTATGTCTGCAGAATTACAACGCTAGAAAACGGGTTTCGATACCCGTGGTGGGCAGAGCACAGAAAGCTCATTGTGTAGCTTTGTGCTTAACTTCAAACAGTCGTGTTTTTTTTTGTTTGTTTTAATGAAGCGGTGGTCTATGTGTGTGTTTTGTTATATCCAAACCACAATGGGCTATATACTGTATCCATCGAGGAAAATCGAACCCCTGATTTTGGCGTTGTAACTCCGAAGACTTGGCGCTGTCCCATCGGGGAACGCGTTGTTCTGTACTTAAAAAAAAAGTTTAAACAAAAAAACGCTAGCCTGAAAAGTTTGAGGTCCACTAGTTTAAGCAGTGAATAAAAAAAATCATTATTATGACAGCATCATTCAAAATTGGAACTATAAACCATATGGAAACGGTCAATCAAAAGAACTTAAAGAAGGTAGGCAGCTAGTCAACAGCACCCACCGCCAACTCTTTGAATACTCCTGTATGATCTAAAAGTGGGATATGACCATCATTCTTATAATGCATGCACAGCCTCAAAGTGCGGAGCGCGTTTTTGCGGTAAAGGGACGCAAACCATGAATTCTGGCAATTACTGGGCACGCTAACTACGAAACCACTCCAATATAATTCAAGAAATTAAATTCTCTAAACATTGTAAAGCATTGGTTGGATAAATTCTGCATTGGTAAAGTTTTTAAACTCGAATGAATCCAAGCAGACATATTACTTTGTTCTGGAACTGGAGACAGTACTTTGGTATTACTGAAAGGAATAAAAAAAGCTCCCCAGTTTACCTCTCTAAATGACATATCGTAAGACATATCTCCAATTCTATTAATGTTCCACATTATTCAAATTATATAGACATATTATCGGCTTCAGCTGTGTTCGTGACTCTACATCACCGTCCCCAAATAGCTTTTAATCTATTAATTCAATTCATCTCGTCATTATAATATATAGTTTATATATTAGGTCGTCAAGAAATTAATGTCACTTTTTTTAGAAGAATAAACCCGAACAACTTATATATCAAAACAAAACATTTATTAAATGAAATAGTCTCCATTCGTATCGATCATGCTTTTCCATCTTACAATCAGGTTGTTAATGCTTTGATTAAATAAATCACTTGGCTTTGAAGCAAAAACTTGTCGATGTCCCCTTTAATACCTTCCACATTTGCATACGTTTTCCCATTAAGATGGTGTTACAGCGAACGAAAAAGATGGTAATCTGGTGGTGCCATTTCTGGAGAATATGGTGTGTGGGGGAGAACTTCCCAACCCAACTCCATAATCTTGCGTCAAACGTGCCACATGTGGACGTGCATTGTCGTGGAGAAGAAGAACTCCTTTTCGATTGAAGAGTGAAAAGCGTTTCTGATGAAGGGCTTGATTTAAACGTTCCAGCTGCTGATTATAGATCTGTGCATTGACAGTTCGCTGTGGATTGAGGA
>NW_013667891.1:38959-40244 GCF_000517525.1 Limulus polyphemus | reverse complement strand
CTAAACTTTACACATTATATAGGCTACACTAACGTGATGTTTAGGCGGTTCATTTAACTATTATACATGATGTACGTTTTTTTGTTTTGTTTTGTGGTGTGTTTTTTTTTTTTTGGGGGGGGGGGGTAGTGAAAGTGTTCCGATACGCGACATTAATTTCTTGACGAACTAATATATATAAATATATGTCCAAATCAACACATCCAATTGTTAGCTGTTCCTCACACGAAGGCGGGATTTGAAGGATGTTACTTTGAATACCACGTGCAACAGATCGAGATTTCCAAGATTAATCTCCATAGTAACCTAGCTCCCAGCGACGAAGATCCGTTCGTTATGTGTTTGTCTTCTTTGAGAACACGACACGAAGTCATATAAGCTTCACGTTTCGTTTAAATCTTGTAATAACAGAAATAAAGCGTGTAACGGTTCGTTTCTGTTGACTTTATCTCAATTCTTCCGAAGCGACTTCGTTTTAAAGTAAAAGATTTGTTAAGGCGACGACAGCTAAGTTTGTTTGTTTAAAATCAACAGGACCAAAGTTGCGCTGTGTCTACTGAATTTAAGCCCTCAAGTTTATACTCAGCCACCAGGAGGCTTAGTGATAATAATAATCTGGCCATAACAGGTTTTTTCTTTGATAATTTCTATACTGTCTATACCGAGACAAAAAAAAGCTACAGACCGGTAAGGCCGCCAAGATTTAATTAAATGGCGAGGATGCCAAATTTGTTTTTCGATGGATTAATGTAAAGCATTACGTGTTTATAGTTATGGTATTATTATTTTAGTTCTGATCTATCACACTAAAAAAAGGACAAAAAGAAAACATAAGCGTTTACGATAGATGAGCCTGTGGGCAAAGACAGAATCTATAGTGAGGGTAAATTTGATAAAAAAAAATCTCGTAAATTATTTGGACTTCGAAGATATATATTCAAGAACTGCTTGAACGACTAACACATATCATTCTGAGCGTTTACTTGCCAGGTTTATTATAACTTTCAGGATCAGCTTTCTATTAACCTTTATTCAGACTGATATGATAGTCTTACTCTGCTCTCAACAAGATATCGTGTTGTATGGAAAGCTCAAACAGCTTGCCACCTATATTTCTACTTCCGTATTATCTTTAATTTCACTGTTATCATTACAGTATTAAAACATTTAATGAAACATTACCATATCATTGTTCTAGTTTATGTTTATGCTTTATGAATTTGTTTAGTAAGTGTATATGTATGTACACAGCGTGGTCACAAGTAAATAGACACCACCTTTTCAG
>NW_013667891.1:35786-38011 GCF_000517525.1 Limulus polyphemus | reverse complement strand
TGTGAACACAAATTAGTCAGAATAAATCAGTTAAATGACGAAACATTAGGTGTCTATTTACTTGTGACCACTCAGTGTATATGTCTATTACTATTTATTTGCATTACTTGGTTAACTTTTAGGCCTAAGAAGAGAAACCCCACAAGTGACCGAGTTATTTTTATATTATTCACTGTTGTTGGGGTTCGCATAGTGAATGCATTATACTGAATAGTTTTATGTTGATATGATACTCAGTATATAGAAGAGACACGGAATGTTGGAATCGCCATTTTCTATGTAAAATACATAAGGTAGTTCAGAAGTAATACTGATAAAGAACCCTTTAACCAACAATATCATGGACTCAGAGCAATTTGGGGCATAAACGGTTCAGAAACTAATGTTTAAAAACTGTTGTACTCTACTGATTACTCTAAGGGTAAATATCTAATTTAATTTAATTATTTATTTTTCCACATGTCCTAACGTTAAACATTTGGAATTATTATGTACACACATAGCATTTTTGTCCTTCGCACATTGTTTTCAACTTTTGTAAGTACAAGTCGAGCGATTGTTGTGTTGATTTTATAACCAGTTTTATGTGTTTCAACATTATAATTTGTTTTGGTTCAATCATTCTTAAGACTTGCTTTGGTTTAATCATTGTTAACCCTTGCTTTGGTTAAATCATTGTTAACCTTTGCTTTGGTTCAATAGTTGTTAATTCTTGCTTTGGTTCAATCATTGTTAATTCTTACTTTGGTTAAATTATTGTTAACCCTTATTTTAGTTAAGTCATTGTCAACCCTTGCTTTGATTCAATAATTGTTAATTCTTGTTTCATACGTTCAATCAGTTTAAGAATTCACGAAGTCTACAGTAAAAATGTCTTCGCAATAACATTTTTTTAAGGGCACTCGTTACCATACGTATCTAAGACGTGCCCCCCAGTGGCACAGCGGTATGTCTGCGGACTTACAACGCTAGAAACCGGGTTTCGATACCCGTGGTGGGCAGAGCACAGATAGCCCTTGTGTAGCTTTGTGCATAATTAAAAACAACAAAAAAAAATCTAAGACGCATACTTTCAGGCGCAAAGAATGACTAAATCAAATTTAAGAAGAAAGAAAGCTCCTAAATCACATTGGAACTATGAGTCAAAAGAAAAGAACAAAAACAAGCGAAACTATTCAACTGAAAAAAAAAAATATTTGGCATTGTAAATTTAACACTATTTAAAAACAATCGAAATCATTTTAGACAATTAAAAATAGATAAAGAAATTAACATATTATGATGATAAACAGTTAGCAAGATTTTGCTACATAAGTTAGGCCTAATTTTTATTAGATTATATTGCTTTCATTAGGCTTCCTAATTTTTGTATGATGCCGTAACTTTTCAGTGAATCTGGTAACTTCCAAAATTCCGGTCTCAAATGTTCTATAATTATAATTATGATAAAAAGATTTAAATTACTGTTTAACAATTTTTAATAAGATCCAAACGTAACTTGGTCTGGATCCAAATCCGGATTCTGGATAATTTTGAACCATTTTTTTATAATGGAGAATTAGAGCATTTTCGGAATTTTGGATTAATAATTCTGTAGAGTGTGATCAGATTTGTACCAAATTTCATGGAGACTCCTCACCACATTACAAAGCATGATCCGGATCGTTGATCATCCTGGAGCTGAGAAGGATTTTCTGAGTTTTCAAAGATTAAATTTGACGTTTTAAAAGTTTAAAGCTTTATCTTTTTGGGTGAATGATAAATACATAACGTTTTTTTTAAGCTATAATTTTTTGCATATAGATTACTATTAAAATGTTAAAGTTATTTTTCTAAATTATTTTAAGGAACACTGACATCATAGTCAAAGCATACAGATGCGCGTGATTAGATTAGTTCTCTACCAATTGGCATTTTTAACATCTAACATATTATGGTTGCCTATGGATTGTCTCGCCATCTAGTGATCACTATAGCACACAGATATTTTCGTCCAGATGTTTTGTTTTCTCGCAACAACAACAACAACAAAAAAGGATAAAGATAAACATGTACAATTGATTCTTTTAGTAATTAATATTGGTTAAAATAAAAGCCCTTTTATAATTACCTACAGTGTAAAGGTCGTTCACTTTTAAGTTTATTATCAAAACATTTATAAGGATGTACAAAGTCAACAGATTCTTAGAACGAAAATACAGATAATTATGGGATTATAGTATTTT
>NW_013667891.1:32674-34786 GCF_000517525.1 Limulus polyphemus | reverse complement strand
TTGTTGCCTTTTGAACTCGGTGTTTATTTCGTTTCTAAAGCATTTTTTTTATGTTGGTTTCTCTGTAAGTAAAGAGAAATATTGTACGAAATCACTCATTATCCTTCTTTGTAAAATGCACGGGATGACATATATTTGTTTGTTTGTCGTTAATCCCAAAGCTACATACTGGGCTATTAATGCTTTCCTTTTCGCGGGTATCGAAACCCGACTTTTAGCCTGATAAAACACCAGAGGTACAGATAATTTTTGTTTACATTAACTTATGTATCTGCTTTCACCAAAGCCAAATCGGGCTATCTGTTGTGTCCACCGCGGGGAATCGAACTCCGGATTTTAGTTGACTCGTATATTATTAGGGACACTGTAACAAATAAAGACATAGGCTCTCAAGCAATGTGATACATAAAGTTTCGAACGAGTGTTTTTAATAAGCCAGTGAGGTCAATATGGAACTCCATCGGTAATGTTATGATTAAGTTCTAGCTTGAAATGCGTTAAAACAGTAAAAAACGTTTATTTCTTTGTTGTTATTCATGTAATTTTTAAAAACTATAATGGGCTAGCTATGCAGTGCCTACTATAGGAAGCGAACTCTAATTTTTAGCATAAAAGACCTCAAGCTTACCGCTGAGCCACCTGGAGGTGGAGGGGGGGCATAAAGACTCAAGTAAAATTGATGACAGTTACAATTGACTTGTTCAGTCTAGTTGACACTATAACAGTCGTTGTTAATGACAGATAGAGATATGTTTAGTGCCTATACAGCTCACTATTGTGTCTGTAGTATCGCAGCCGACCTGATGAGCCCTGGGTATCGTATGAAAGGCCTCGTCGGCATTCAAATGGCAGGTATAGTGTGATTGACATATTATAACATATTCTACTTTGTTTTCATTATAATTTCAATGAACAATACAAAAACCGACTTTTAATTATATCATGAAGAAGTAATTTTTATCCTAGTTACTATAGTTTTGAAACTTCGTTGATAGTTTATGTCATAACTGGAACGTAAACATTTCAAAGCCATGGAAACGTACATTAAATTGGCGTCAAAGAAGTCAAGGACGATGACACAAAAACCGCGTAAGAAAGAATGGTTTGATAAGTATTAAATCGCAGATGGAAAGGCTCTCACAGACAGAAGAAGGGTGGTAGCGTCGTCCCAAGATAAAATCACGCCATCATATTCTGAAAACAGCTGGATGGATCATACATTACAAACATTTTATATGTTTATTTATGTTTAGAGCAAAGCTACATTAACCTACGTGCTGTGTCCACCGCGGGGAATCGAACCACGGACTTTAGCGTTCGTAAACTTACCGCAGTTCCACCGGGGAACTGTTTTATAGGTTTGTTACAAATCTATTTTAAAAATCTATGATAAAAAATTATTAAACCTAAATATCGAACACAATTTCGTTTTGTATTCCCAGTAATAGAAAGTTCTGGGGAAAAGGAGTTATAAATTTAATTTGTAACTTTGGGCATGTATTAAAAATACAGGTTTTGCTGAGGTTAAAGCTGCTGTTCGTGGTTGTTTTTGTTTTTTTTTTAGCGCAGAGCTACACAATGGGCTATCTGTGCTCTCTACACCACGAGGAATCGAGCCCCGGATTTAAGCATTATAAATCCGTAAAATTACCGCTCACCCACCAGGTGACTGAAGTCAGACATGTAGGTACGAAGACATTTAACTTGTTTTGGTCATTTTTGCATTTATATGGTATTATAAAAAAGTGAAGTTTGCCAGCTTGGTTATAAGATTGACCATCTAATCCTCATGTTACCAAACCTGACCGTCCACAACATCAACGTTTTATGGACCATGTTGGTAACATGAGGATTAGAAACGTTGATGTTATGGACGGTCAGGTTATGGACCATGTTGGTAACATGAGGATTAGAAACGTTGATGTTGTGGACGGTCAGGTATAAGACCATGTTGGTAATATGAGGATTAGAAACGTTGATGTTATGGACGGTCAGGTTATGGACCATGTTGGTAACATGAGGATTAGAAACGTTGATGTTGTGGACAGTCAGGTTATGGACCATGTTGGTAACATGAGGATTAGAAACGTTGATGTTGTGGACGGTCAGGTA
>NW_013667891.1:27208-32025 GCF_000517525.1 Limulus polyphemus | reverse complement strand
CACGAGGAATCGAGCCCCGGATTTAAGCATTATAAATCCGTAAAATTACCGCTCACCCACCAGGTGTCTGAAGTCAGACATGTAGGTACGAAGACATTTAACTTGTTTTGGTCATTTTTGCATTTATATGGTATTATAAAAAAGTGAAGTTTGCCAGCTTGGTTATAAGATTGACCATAAAAGGCAACGAGTAGGTTAAAGGTTATCCGGCTTCTATGCCGTATATTAAAAATGTTTCATGAAGATGTTATGCAGGTGTTTTTTGTTTCTGCTCTACCTTTGATGGCAAGACAATTGGACAATAGTTAAGGATAAAAAGCCAACAAACTTGAGGCTCTGAGTATCCTTCAGGTGATCCGGAAAATACTAGTTTCAATATTGAAACCAGCAAGACCAAAACGTCGAATTTCCAAGTTATGGAAATATGTGGCAGACGTATGAAAGTGGCTCCTGAAAATCAACTAGATTTTAAATAAATATTAACGCTATTCTATTTTTCATTTCATAACTCAATGAACCAATGTTGTGCACGTTTGGGAAAGATGGGGGGATAAAACGGGGTAAATAGATGCACACTTGTTACACACACATTAGTTTCTGACGACTGAATAAGTACCTTGAAGTCCTCACCCCTCATAGTGGCTTAGCGATAAGCTCGATAACTTATAAAATCAAAGGTTCGATACCCATTGTGCAGCTTTGAGTTGAACAATGAACCACCATGCTGTTAACTTGGTGGAGTAAAATCTTAATAAGTAGTATAGTAGAATAGTGCTATAAAACATCGAAACGTTATTTAGAAATATCAACAAAGAACATAAAAACTCGAGTGTTTTCAAAAAGTAGTCTTTCCATCATGTAACCGATATCTACAAGACATTTTTTAATTGATCTAATTCTATCAGATCACATCCCGTTTATAATATTGATTTTTACATCTGGCTTTGCGGGGGTCTTTTTCATACTTATTTATATACTCTACCTATTGTTAGAGATACATCCACTCTTTCGGTCGATAACTCAACGTTTATTCGTAATAAGTATGATTACTATGTGTTATAAACTTTAATTCCCTTAAAACACAATCTCTATATTCAGAAGAGAAAAGGGCTTTTGAGGCTGTGAATACGCTAAAAGAGTGACAGTTAAATCCCACTATTCAGAAAGACAAGAGTAGCCCAAGAGTTGGCGGTGGGTGCTGTTGACTAGATCTTTGCGTAACTAAGCGCGAAAATTCTGACACAAACAATGAAACAGAGTAAAAAATTATTAGGCCTAAGAATTCTCAAATGTAATTTTTTTTCCACATTCCTCTTAACATCTCCATTGCGAGTCGAATTCAGAAATGTATAATGAACAGCATTTCAGATCTAACTTTTGTCCCCCACGAGTTAAAACTTAATAAGCTTATATAAAATTTCCGAAACGGAAACATTATCATCTGTGTCGTAATTTAGATAAACTAATATTAAACCAGTTTTGGAATAAGAGTATTTTGTTTCGTTTAGCTTTAACTGGTAAATTTAGAACTGATTTTTCAGATAATGTAGTGTACAGTGGTTCGAACCTTAGCAAGATGACACATTTAATGATGAGGTTGTTATCATTAGAAAACACAGGAATATTTACAGAAATCTGAAGTGGGTAGACAGCAGTAGGACGCCTTTGACCAGTCGCTAAATGAATGCTATGGGTTCTGTGGGGATTCTTTAACCTCTACCCTGGGGTCAGGTGACCACCTGTTCATGTCAACCAAATGATAATAAGCTTCGAAAGTGTTTAGCCAAATCACTTCCTATTACACCCGAGCGTTAAAATGCGGAAAACATTTTCCGGTATAAGACAATTGCGATCGAAATTTAGGTCAAGTTTGAACGGGTCCGGCTAAATTCCGGCATTAGGGCAAACACAAATGAAGACCTTGCAATTATCAGTTTCTTCCGGAAAAGACGGGAAAACATGACGAGATAAACATGTGCTTTCACACCACACCATTCTCGTCTACTATCACTACAATTATACTGTTATCAGAAAAGTAAAAGAAGTTTCGATGGTGGCGCCACATGCGGAGGTTTAATGTCCTAAGATAATTTTGAGAGAGATTAAAATAGTCTACCGTACTGTGAATTTTATTTTTTGCTATTGTCGGCATTAGAAGCTGGTAAAACTCTTTCCAAGATTCGAACGTTGTTACCGAGCACATGGCTTTGCCCAAGAACGTATTCGTTGCTCTGATCTTCTGTTTGGGTATTTATCCGCGTAGCACGTTCTGCCGGACACACTTTAGCAAATACGACGTGCTTCTGGACCATTCGACTAATTACAGTAAGTTTGAAAACAGTAAGTACCTTTTTTTTGTTGTTGTTGTTGTTGTCATTTCTTTGGTTGTAGATTTAAATTGTTTAGTACAAAGGAAATAAAAAGAAACCTTTTGGCTTTTAGGAATTTGGGCAAATTATTGGTGAAGCTCAATCTATAACTTGATTCACCATTTGTCACTGAGTTATACAACTTTCGGGTAATTCCTCTCCTCAACTGTAACCCTAGACAAGGGCAAGACTAGGCTAGGCTTCATACGGTGGTGGAGTGTAAAAGACATCTCAAAACATCATACATATGATGAAGGTGTGAAAAAGAGGGAGTTTCCAAACCGTTAAGGGCACAATTAGGCTTACTTTTACAGTACAAAAACTAGGATTAACATGAGTCTTACGTTTTTAAAAGTCTTACATTTCATTGCAAATGGGAATGGCATGGCATGGTGGTTAGGGGATGCGAGTTCGAATCCCCGTCCCACCAAACATGCTCACCGTTTCAGCCATGGGAACGTTATAAAGTTACGATCAATCCCACTATTCGTTAGTAAAAGAGTAGTTCCGTAGTTGACGGCGGATGGTGATGACTAGCTGCCTTCCCTCTATTATACGACAGCTAAATTACAGACGGCCATCGCAGATAGCCCTCGTGTAGCTTTGCGCGAAATTCAGACCCAACCTATATATACACAGCAAAAGATATGCTAAACTGTTCGGTTTTCCAAATTCAGAATTTAGGGTTAGTGAAATTTTATCATTTTGATACTCTTCTAATCTTCTTGATGTCAAAATTTCAGAAATTCCTAAACTCTAGACTCTCATTATTTAACAAAATTAAACGTCGTTTTACAGATTTTAAACTTATTTATTAGAAACGGTTTAAATAGATTCTCTAGCTTGTTTTAGCCAAACATTCTTTGCGTTGATGTAATGGTTTGTTTGTTTGTTTTGAATTTCGCGCAAAGCCACACGAGGGCTATCTGCGCTAGCCGTCCCTAATTTAGCAGTGTAAGACTAGAGGGAAGGCAGCTACTCACCACCACCCATCGCCAACTCTTGGGCTACTCTTTTACCAACGAATAGTGGGATTGGCCGTCATATTATAACGCCCCCACGGCTGAAAGGGCGAGCACGTTTGGTGTGACGGGGATTCGAACCCGCGACCCACAGATTGCGAGTCGAGCGCCCTAAACACCTGGCCATGGTGTACTGGACAGACAATATATACAGACCAATAAAAACGATCCGGTTAGAAAAATGTTTTATTTGTAAATTTGTTCTAAAGCTAAAAGCTTCACAAACGAGTTATAGTCTCGGCCCCAGCTTTTCTTAAACTGGGGACAAACCAATGAGACGTATAATGGAAATACCCCCAAAAAGTAAGCGAAATCAGTCATTTTCTTTGTCAAACAACAGGGGTCTCAGCGGTAATTAGTGAGATCAAATGAAATATTTATTTTATTGTTGTATACGTTATTTTGTGAGACTCATACGTTATTAGTGACTCTGTAATTAACTGACTCAAGGACCTACAGGCAATTTTGTGCATAAACAATTTTGAAAAATGTGATTCAAAAAGAGACGATGGAGCCTAATTCTAGGGTTAATCAAAAAGTTATTTTCTTGCGAGAAAAAACAGCTTATTTTTGACGTACGATAGACAATTCAAAAATGTTCATTTCCCTAACTTATAAAAAAAAATTACTACATCTTTACAGAACTATAAATTCCGATTAAGAAGTTAGCACACAGGATCACATACAAAAGTTGCAATGGTTTTCAAACGAGACCTGAAACTCGAGCGCTTTTGAATAGTTCACTAAATTTTGATAGGAAAATAAAGGGTGTTTACATAACTTGCAGAAAGAACACTCAACCCAGACTTGTTTATTCAGACTGTATCATTTTTAGTGAACCAAACACAATAGACTTTTATTGTTTTTCTGATAAGAAACCGTACCACCCCCAGTGATAAGTTTACGAACGACTTCATTTCATTCAGTTTCGTTAGAGGGATTTTGGTCTTGATAGATCAGGGTGGGTCAGCTACAAATGACCTCTTCCTCCTGTCCGAACTGTGGTTTAGAAGCAGGTGAATGTTTGTGTTGATACGACATGACGGTCGGAGTAAACCGCACTTGTCCATGTGGGTATCTGTATTTACATTCGTATCTTGTGCATATCATCACTTATGTTCGGTATTGCAAAGTCTTGAACTTGACGAACAGTTCGGTATATACCGACAACACATTTCTCTCGTTTAAAGCTAATATAATAACATTTTACATATGATACCCTTTTAAATGTTTTTTATTTTCATTTTAGTCCAAACTAGTGTAAGTTTTATGGTCTACCGATAGGTGGCCTTATTACGTCCTTATTTTTAAAGTAAATGTTTACAAGTGAGAGGTACTTAGGTCTACTTCCATCACGTATGTAGTAGCGATCAAGTTCACAGAGTAGGTCAGTCTTTTGCCAAATTTTCTCAAAGTAATTTAGAGT
>NW_013667891.1:7872-26183 GCF_000517525.1 Limulus polyphemus | reverse complement strand
TATGCAAGAGTCTATCGGCTATTGTTTGTATGTTTGCATATCTGTGACTATCAATTTTAATGCTGTGCTACGAAGAACTTTAAACAAAAAATTACGAACAACTTACGATGTTAATTTCCAGTGTTCGTGTCTCCTCGGAGGACGGCCCCACTGACGTAAGCTTGTGATCAAGAGTTATATCACCTCTGAATGGTTTGTAATTCTAACTGGTCATATAACTAGTACAGAGACGAAAGAATATCGTTGTACAGCGAGATAAACGTTGAAAAAAACTGCAATCTATTCGACATATATACCTCCTCTTTCCTCAGCATTTCGTCTGGACGTGGCCTAGTAATTAACCTGCCAGAACTCTGAATCCGAGGATTTATGGTTCGTGATCTGTTGCCTCACAAAACGCGCTCAGCACTTTTGGATCATGGTTAAGAGTTACCGTCAAATCCCACAATTCGGTCTGATAAGAGAATTCCAAGAGTTGGCGATGGGTGCTGTTGACTAGCTTCCTTCCCTGAAATGTAACAGTTCAAAATTATGAACGTCTATGTGTAAATAGCCTTTGTGTACTCTTAAGTGATATTCTGACATAAACAAGCAAACTCAATGTTTAAGAACGATCTGTTTTATCTCCATGAGTTAGTTTTACAAAATCTACGTTTATTTCTAAAAACTAAGACGTCTTTTGCGTTTCAGTACGTTAACTACAATTCCAAGGTTCGAGCCGCGATATGATACTGAATACGTTCTGCACTTTTAACTGTGAGGACGTTATAAAATTAACAGTCAGTCCTGCTATTTCGTAGAATTTTGGACAATATACAATACTCTGTAGTTTCATAAACATTTAATTATTTATTTCTGTTTAGAACTTGAGTGATGTCCATATAGTGGACTTTAAAGAGTTTGGTATTTTTTATATGAAACGTGAATTGCCAATTTCATCTGAAATCCAATCGGATGTTTGTTTGTTGTTGAGCACAGAGTTACACAACGGACTATCTGTGCTCTGCCTACTGCGGGTACTAAAACCTGATTTTTAGTGTTATAAACCCTCAGAGGTCGCAGTCTAATGTGGCAAACAGAACCTAAACAACCCAAGGAGATCCAGTCTGGTATGGACTAGTGTGTTATATATATCGTTCAAAACGAATGTAACAAACATACAACAAAACCTAAACACATAAAAAGAAACAGATGTTAACTGATGCAATATACACAAATAATTACTGTATTCATAAATATGCTTTACATATTACTACTGCATTTGCCCTGGATGGGGGAAAAGAAACTGAATACCCCCCTCGGTAGTTCAGCGGGTTACGGATTTACAATGCTAAAATTGGGGATTAGATACCCCGCGGTAGACAATGCCCATATATCCCATTGTGCTAAAGAAAATAAGGGAACTGTATTAAACATTCTGAGTTATATTAGATAAAGGAAAAAAATATTTCACGGTCATTGATTCAAAACTTTTTGTAACGGTTTAATATTCATAAGAACACAAAAGTCTTACTTCTACGTACTTAATAATCACTGTGTTTATATCATTTGTATGAGAGCAATAAAAAATATATATATTTGAATACATACATATATACACACACACACATATATGTATAGACACACGCCTTATTTAAAACATATTAATAGTGACCTCTAGCGAAACCTGTACACTTAGTTATTACCTACAAAATCTGAAAAAAAAAGGGGGCCAATCATTAAAGTATTTTTGAAATGTTCCCTTTTAGAACAGCAACACAGATTTAACCATTTTTGTTCGCTATTGTTGACACGTATGATTTTTTATACATGATGTATTATTAAAATAAAATAAACCTTCAGGTTTCGCTGCAAAAGGAAGTGGGAAATGCTTAGGTGAGTTAGGTTGTTTTGAGACTGGAGGTGACTTCTTTCACCCCATCTTCCGGCCACTCAACGTACTACCAGACGATCGTGAAGTTATTAATGTTAGATTTTATCTGTACACTCGGAAGTCTCCGAAGGACTACGAAGAACTGTCGAATTCTGATGAAAGTAAAGTAAGAAAATCAAATTTTGATCCAACCCATAAGACAAAGTTCATCGTCCACGGATGGATAGACAATCAACTTTTTGGATACTGGATGAGGGTAAGACGCAACAAAAACAAACCTTTTAATTTCACCTATGAATACGATCAAGTTATGTTATAATTAATTAAACTTTATAATACAGTGGTAAAATAAAACTGAAATATTTTAGTTAATTATGTATTCTACTCAAAGTATATATCAATCTTATCCCATTGAACTATGATTACTTTATTATTTAAAGTACAGAGGTCTCTTAAATTAAATTTCATATTGATATAATAATATTATCAAGTTTTGACCTAATCACTTAGCTTATTGTTTAAACCAGATGGGTTCCGGTTCTAAATATTAATATCATCAAGTTTTGACCTAATCACTTGGCTTATTGTTTAAACCAGATGGGGATCCAGTTCTAAATATTAATATCATCAAATTTTGTCCTAATTACTTGACTTATTGCTTAGACCTGATGGGGCTCTAGTTCTAAATATTAATATCATCATGTTTTGTCCTAATCACTTGACTTATTGTTTAGACCAGATGGGGCTCCGGTTCTAAATATTGATAACATGAAACATTGCCCTAATGAACTATATATTATTTTAAGAAGGTGGGACTTTTTCCTGGAATTTTTTATTTTACTAGAGTTTTGTTTCTAAGTAGAAAAAACAAAATATGTTCTCTCAAAAGGGATACTGAAAAAAATGGAAAAAATCTGTTATGCGAAGACCTTTAAATTAAGAATTATTTCATGAAAGATTCTGGTAATATTCTGTAAAAGGGTCAAATACCCAAAGCCAACATAACCTATTCACTTGCCTAATCACTTTGTTGCTTTGGTTAAGTTGTTTTTGAAAGGTAAAAAAAGTCATCATTGTCAAACAAGACAGTTTATTGAGTTCGTTTCTTTTAGTTTTAGTTTCAAAATGGAAACTTGTCTCTAGCGCCATCTTTTAGAAAAGCGTTCAGCTAATATGTAATAGCATCGTTATCTACATCTAAAACAAAGAATCTGTTATTCACGTAAAGCTAGATGTCTCTCAGTTTCTGATAAAGTAGAAGGGAAGACAACTAGTCACTCACCACCAACTCTTGTGCTACTCTTACCAGATTGAATAGTTAGATTGGCCTGTCACTCTTTTAACACACCCATGGTCCTAAAATGCACATGAACCACATAACTCGGATCCACAGTCTGGCATGCTAATCATTGAGCCAAGTTCGGCCCAAATTAACAATTAATTGCAAATGCAGGATTTGTAAATCAAGCTTTTGCTACAGCTTTACAATTTTTGTTTCATAGATTTATGTCTGTTTATAAGATAAACTTTAACCATCTTATAAGAATGATGACAATTTAACTTTCCTTATAGCATAACATTAAAGGACAAGAAGGGACCTTTTGGTTCATCTAGGCATCCTATCCACTAAATTAAACTAAACAGTATTAAAAAAATAAAAATAAACTCAAAGCCAGCCCTTATCATCCAAATATTTATCAAACTTAACCTCAAACTCATTTAAATGCATTCACCACATCTGAAGGCAAACTGTTCCAAAGACCAACCACCCTGTTAGAAAAATAAAGATGACTCCTACTCTCCAAAAATTTATATTTGTATCCTCTTTGTCTTATCATTCTCACTATTAAATACAAAAAAAAAAAGTTAATGCATCAACACTTACAATTCCCTTTACAATCTTGAACACCTCAATCAGATCCCCTCTAACTCTTCTTTTTTCAAGAAAAAACAAGTTCAGATATTCTAATTTATCCTTGTCTGGCAACCTTTCCATCTCAGGTATCATCCTAGATTCTCTCTTCTGAGCCTTTTCCAAGAATTCAATATCCTTTCTAAGGTAAGGAGCCCAAGAACGAACACAGTATGCCAAATGTTGTCTAACCAATGACCTATACAATGATATTATAACATCTTTAGACTTGTATTTAGTATTTCTGTAGATAAAACCTAAAATCCTATTTGCTCTGCCACTAGCAACAGCACATTACTTGGATTGCTTAAGAGCCTGATCAATCAGAACACCGAGATCTTTCTCTTCCATAACATTGTTAAGGTTATTCCAATCACAATTATAGTCATAATTCAAATTGTGATATTCCACATGCATTACCTTGCATTTAATATAATTAAAACCCATCTGCCATTTATTTGCCTAACTCACCAAATAATCCAAATCATTTTGCAAATCAGTAGCATCTTCCTCACAACAAGCAACACCCAAAATTTGAATGTCATCAGCAAGTTTAAATGATCTATTGACCATTCCTTCATCTATGTCATTGATGTAAATCAAAATGATCAAAGGTCCTAACACTGAGCCATGAGATACTCCACTTGTCACATAAACCCAGTTTGATAGAACCCCATTTATAACAACCCTCTGCTTTCTTCTATCTAGCCAGTTCTCTATCCACTGGGCCAACCTATCCTCTACACCTATAGATATAATGTTTTAATAAGTCTTTTATGTGGCACCTTGTCAAATGCTTTCTAAAAATCCAGATATATCAAATCCACACCCTCATCTACCCAAGCATTAACTTGTTCAAAAAATGTAAAAAGATTAGTAAGGCAAGATTTCCCACTAATAAAGCCATGCTGACTATCAAACAAAATTTTAAACTTTGTTAAATGACTTTGCAAAGCACCTTTTATCAAACTTCCCCAAACTTTTCCCACAACTGATGTAAGACTAATATGCCTATAATTATTGGAACTTTAGCCAACTTCCAATCATCTGGCACTTGGCCATTATTCAAGGACTTACAAAAACTAATAGCAAGTAGTTCACATATCCAGTCCTTAACAGATATTAGTCTTCCTGTATCATCCCTTAAAGGCTCTACTCCCATCCTAACATGTTGTTTACCCTAATATATTTGAATAAATCATTACTATCAATTTTTACATTATCAGACAACCTTTTTTCATACACTTTTTGGATTTCTTAATTTCCTATTTGACCAACTCTCTTGGTTTTCTATACACCTCCAAATCTCCCATCGATTTAAACTTCGTATAATTATAATGCTTTTCATTAATTTTATCACTTATAACCTTTATACCAACTTGGTTTTGTACTTGAAGTACCCTTTTTTGTCTATAAAGGACATGGCTATCTTGAACATTTAAAAATTTATTTCTAAAATCTTTCCACATTTGATAAATATCTCCAACTAATTCAGTTGCACGATTCACAGCAGACAATTCTTGTCTCATCTCTTCAAAATTTGCTTTTTTGAAACTTGGAACCTTGTATTTTAAAGAAATTCCTGTCAACCAAATTGTCTACATTTAGCCAGGTTTCAGTTATTTCAATTATATCAAATGTTCCAATCAGTGCTCTAAGGTCGTCCATTTTGTTTCTTATACTTCTAGTATTACAATAATCAGAGTTTAGTTTACCATTAAAATTACTTGTATACATTGTTCCCACACTATACCCATCTCTACATCGTATTTTTCCTTCATTATTATTCTGGCCCTCTCTACTGTTTAGTTTTAGTTTAAAACTTCCCTTATAGCTGAGTTAATAACCTTTGCAAACAAGCCAGCCCCTTCTCTATTTAAATGTAAATCGCCCATTCCAAAAAGTTCTCTTTTCCAACAGAACTGGTCCACAAATCCAATTAGCCAGCCTGCTCTTCCTTACATATTAACCTAAGCCTAGCATTAAGTCCCAATGACATACTTATAACTTAATATTAACAGTTCAGTCTTGACAGTAACCCTGACTGAATTATACTATTATGGCCCTTTTCTTAAAATGTCTTTTACTTAATAATAAGCTCCTCTGACCTACCCTTCCCTACAACATTAGCCCTATGTGCACTACAAAGATTATATCACTACTAGCACCCTTGTGCTTATTATTTGCATAGCAATAATGCTTCAAGTTACCCCACCTTGTTTTCACTGCATATAACCTTATCTGACAACTTAAGACAACTTGTACTTCAGTAGATTTCACTTTATCTTTTCTCACAAATCTCGCCATAATTTATGAACAATTTTAAGATTTTAAATATTTCATAAATGTGCTATAAAATGTGTCTGATAACATTAAGAAGCATCAACGTCTCTCACCCCACCCTAAGCTTATAAAATAAAAAGGGAATTCACTATAAACTGTAAACTATTGCAATAAGGATCTTCGGAATAAAATTATTTGCAAAGGTGTAATTGTTTTTGTTTTTCTTATATAATAGAGTAGATAACTAAAGATTATAATAGTTTTCATATTAAGCTAATTACTAAACACAAAATATCTTCTGTGTAGATCTATCAAAGTTTCAAAGGATTACAGCAAGATATTAGTGAATCCAGATTAGGCCTAACGTGGGCTAGGCTTACTTTGTGATCATTTCCTGTGATATACTTATTCGGAAACCTACTTTAACATTCTAGTCAACATATGACGTAGTGGATAAACCATTCTAATTTCTAAGGGTTGTTTTTTGTTATTTGTAGGATATGAAGGATGAGTTTCTACTCCATGACGATTATAATGTGATTATTGTGGACTGGAGTGGCGGGAACGGGTTACCATATACACAAGCTACTTCTAACACCCGAGTTGTGGGGGCAGAAATAGCACTACTCATCAGCAGACTTCAGGTAAAACTAAAACAAATCATTTACTTGTTAGTCACCTATTCGCCTACACTTCTATAAATTCCGAAACAACAACTCATTTTCAGACTTAAGATTATATATATGTTATGGCTTAACGGCATACATTTTTCTAGATAAGGCTTCCTTTGGACAAGAACAAAGGAAAAACAAACAATATATTAAGCCTATAGTAGAGGATGGTACTATGTCTCTACCGCCCCCTTAGTTAAGATTTTTTTTTTCAATCTTACTGTGCTTTTCAGAGTTTCCAGTTTGGATACTTAAGTAACACTTTAACTTTCTTTGTTTTGAGAGCATGCAAGATGTTTTGTCGCTAATTGGCAATTATTCGACTTGCTTGCAAGGAAGATAACCAGTGACGTCCAGAAATATACAGATATATTTCCTGTTGGTGAATTAGATATGGGTCAGGAGCTGTCACGCCCAAGAGCTTGACTCTTGGTAAACACAGACTTTCTGTACGAAGTGTGTCTGTGAGAAAACTTGTCTTTGTTATTGTTTTTGTATATAAAACCAGTTTTGCCCTATAAGAAGACGGAATCAGTGAGGATCTTTTCATAATCTTTGAGTTTCCGTAAACTTGTATGTTAACTTAAACTTTTTTCCAACTGTAGTAGCTTTTAACTTAAATGTGGATTTAACTTAACTCTTGGTGAACTGTTACCATTTTCTAGTGAGTCAAACATTAGTTGGCACTTTATTTTAACTTTCTTTAGTCTTTGTTAGGCTTTAGTATACTTCTGCTTTACGTAAAATTTGTTTTACTTCACTTTGTTGAAGCTTGATTTGATTTGAATTCACATAAAGTTATTCGAGGGTTACCAGTGTTAACTATCCCTAACTTAGTAGTGACAGACTAGACAAAACCACCCATTATCAACTCTATTTTTTTACTAACGAATAGTGGGATTGACCATCGCATTATAACGCCCCCGTGACTAAAAGGGCGAGCAGGTTCGGTGACGAGAATTCGAACCCGCGATCTGCTGATTGTGAATCGAATACACTAACCACAAGCCATGCTATGTCGAGGTTGAAGTTAATAGTGGTACAGTTGTAAGTTGACTTTGTGTAATAATAACTTTTAAACTGTATCTTTGGTTCTGATTAACTGTCTTACGTGTTTCATTTATATTTTAAACTTGGAGGTTTAGGAAGGGGGAGACACACAAGGTGATAAATGCTTTACAATAAAGTTTTCCATTACTGTTATCACTTCAACACGTGCCACTAGACACTTGACCTTGATTGTTTTTATATTCTTATTATTTGAGTAGATAAACATCGGTGCCTCGTGCATCTGTCGTTTTTGAGCCTTTCTTATAGACGATCCCGGTTGTAGATGGGGAAGTGGGGATTAGTGGACTCCATAGTCCGATATTTTTTGGGCTTAACTGACTGCTCTGCAGGAAAACCATTGTATAGAAGGGGTTAAATTGGGATGTAACAGTCCAGAATGGAGTTCCGGCTCTTGAGGATTGAAGCCATTAGTGTATCTGGTTTTCTGAATGGAATGTCAAAGTGGATTACAAAAGGGAATTCCACCTCTTTCAAAAGTCCACTTTAACCACTGTAAAGCAAGATTAATATGACATCTACAACTATCTTTCTTCTGTTTTTTCCTACCAAAAACTGGTAATACTGATTCCTATAAAATAAAATCTCCATAATTCCAGTAAGAAAACACACTCAATGATTTATTCCACTTTCGGGATGTTTGCTTGGAAGAACAATAATCTCTAACAGTCTATATTAACTAGTGTATAACTTTTATCAAAAATGTGACATATCTGAACTAATCCACTTCAAATCTGAAAGTGTATGAAAATCTAATACTCTAAGTAAGTGTTATAAAATGGAAAGAAAAATTATCAAAGTGTTTTTTTCAGTCATGGTGAAAGTAGTACAGAAACATTTCTTTAACCTCGTTATCTATTTCACGAATACATTTTTTTTGTCATAGCTTTGATTTCTTTATTTGTGTTTTTTCGATAATTTTAAGAAAATAAGCTCAGAAAAAGAAGAGCGACATCTGTAGCTTTCCACTTGAACTGCACTGAGGTTTTCAAACGCCTCTTCTGTGCACAGGAAGAGCATTTTCCAAAACCTGTTGCAATAAACAAAATAGAAATAAATTCACTGAACTGTTTCTGGGGAGAGTCGAAAGACATATTGGTTATTATATGGCCTTAATTCGTGAACTGTTTTTTCATCTGCAATTTTCAAAAGGACACCCAAAAAGGAAAAGCTTAATTGGATTATCACCACCCTACTTTTGCCTTCTTTAAACGCTAGTTAAAAAATAAAACTATGGGCTATCTTACCTGGTAAAAAAAAAAATCGAAGTAAGAAACTAAGATCATTAAGGTCGACATACTCTGTCCTGTACTTGTAACTACTGGTTGTTTAACTTACAGGAATGGCTTGGTGTTCGTCAAGAAGATTGTCATATCTTAGGTCACAGTCTAGGGTCTCATGTAGCCGGTTATGCAGGAGAAAGACTTGAAAAGTTGGGTAGGATAACCGGTAGGTTAACACCATCGTACTATTTAAATAAAATTATAAATACAACTTTTTAAATCTATTTCAGCTATTTACTTTAGGTTATTTTACGAAGTTTTATTTGTTTAATTTAGTTTAAAAAGTATTCAAAATTAATAAACCGACAAAAAGTAAGTTGTTTTTTTTATCACATTTTAGGCCTGGATCCCGCGGAACCATATTTCCAACACATGCCACCAGCGGTTAGGCTTGACCCAAGCGACGCTACATTCGTTGATGCCATTCACACAGACTCTACAACCATCTTATTGTTAGGTGTGTTACAAACTAATATTACTGGTAATAATAAGTAATCCATTCTTAATAATAAGAATAAACATCTTTTTTTATTATTTTGGGTTTATTTGGAGATGAAACTTGTTAATTTCAAAAAACATAAGCAATCCTTTAAAAGTTAAAGCCAAACAAAAGTTAAAGAATAAATTATTTTAACGGGTAACATTATATATAGTTGTAATGATATTTTATCCAGCCTAGGACGATACCTGTTTATATGACAGGAACATAATTATCTTCTCTCTCTCTATTAAGTATGGAAATTAAAATATTTTAATCGATTGTTAACTTTTGATGTTTTGTGTTAGGCCTTGGAATGAGCCAAGAAGTAGGTCACGTGGACTTTTTCCCCAATAATGGCAAAAACCAGCCTGGGTGCAAGACAAGCAAGCTTATAAGCTTTATAACAGATGGACTTATAGAAGGTGAAAGTTTTGGAGATAATTCTGTTTCCATTTTAGAAGTAATCTGATATTTTTATTAAGTATATTTATCATATAACATTAGTGTTAGGCCTCTTATATTTATAACAACACATTATTTACCTAGTCCCTTAGGGATTTTCAGGATTTAGAAGAGTGTATAATAATAGCATTTCAAACATACTATATTCGTTATATCCTGTGCTGATCTTCAAATTCTCGAAAAACCCTGAGGGCTTAGATAAAGAATTTAGTGTTAAAAATATATTAGACATAACCCTAATGTCTTATGACAAGTATAATTAATTATCATCCTGCTTCGCCAGCTTGTAAAAGATGCATACACCATAACTATTGATTTTATTTTTCTTGTGTAGGTAATCATTGCCAAAATATGTTACTTGGTTTGGTTAAAAATGCACCAGATGTCGCAACAATCGCAATAATGTACAGCAGAAAACAAACAAAAGAGGCCTGTAAACATATTTCATCAATTCAAAACTGAAAATGAATTAGCTGCGTTCGTTTTAAATAAGTCGTATAGTTCGAATATACCAAGAAATCTCTGTTACGTCTCCGTTTGTTAATTGATTTTCCGTAACTTCGTTCCGACGAAACTTTAGCGACACAAGTCCTGACTTAATAAAACTGGTTTATTCTTTCCGAATACAACTTTACGATACACTTAATTTCAACAATCGCGCTAAAACAAACGCTATAACAACGAACGTGCTGAACTTCAATAATACTCAATTACTCACTGTCTACACACATTGTTCCGTCACGTTGTCACCCTCTTATATATATACCAGACTACCCGAAATCTAATAATCTCCCGACTATTCCCGAAGGTTCGAGAGGTGGCGTGACACTAGTCACGTGACCTCGCTGACGCAACATCTCTTTCGCGAAATACCAGTAACCCTTGTTACGTCACAACGCTTCAGCAAATAGCAGCTGTTTATCACTGAGGTATTCACGCTACAGTACGGGAAGACGACATTGTGTTGCTCATTGACAAACATATTGTATTAAAAAATCATTTCTTTGCGCTCCTCTAACGAATCTATCTTCATTTGAAATGAGTTGACAAGGAGTTTGTAATCGCACGCGGGCGAATATGTTTTACAACACAACTTACACCACTGCAAGGTGACGGAAAATCCGAATGGTCAATCCATTTGAAAATCTAGATACCTTAAAACAGTACTATAATCATGAATGAACAAAAAGGTGTAAATACTAGATGCACTTTCATACAGCGGTGCAAATGGTTAAAACACGTGACCCCCTCCAGGTGGCCTTCGGGATCATTTCGCGGAAATATATATATAAATGAACACCAGGGAATTACGATAATATCTACGTATGCCACTTTTAGTCCTAGTGTTATTAAAACATCCTACCCTACCTATTCGTTGATTTGTATTTTTTTAACTCAAAGATGCACAATAAGCTACCTACACCACCATGTTCACCGCGGGAAACGAACTCAGAGCTTTAGAATTATAACCTCTGACCACTGAAACTTATCTCTGGGCCACCGATGAAGATGTATTACTCTATTTTCCCAGTTAATGGTGGGGGGGGGGTGATCAGAGAAAGAACCGCAAAACCTTTTGAATTAGATTTAATTTTACACTTATGCTGGAAAATTAAAATGTTCCCCAGTGGGTCAGCGGTAAGTTTGCGGACTTTCAACGCTAAAATTCGGGGTTCGATTCCCCGCAGTGAACAGAGTGCAGATAGCCTATTGTGTAGCTTTGCACTAAGACAACACTAGACCGGAAGAATCAATATTTTGACAGAAAAACAAAATGTTTGTTTGTTTAGTTTGTTTTTAGCAAAGCCACATTGAGCTGTTCACTGCAGACTTACTGTTGACGCACTTTCTGTGTAATTACATTTTGTGACACATAAGACATCGATCAGTTCATCGATGGAGATCACGTGATTAATTGACATTTATGACTGCCATAAGCTACTTATATTACTCTGTTCAAATAATAGGAGAATATTATGGCTTCGTATAAAGCGAAGATGCTTTGATATTTTGTAATGGAACTTTGAGGTTAGAGTATTTTTGGAAGCACAAATCCCATATTAGCGAATGCGAAATAGGCCTAAGATTACAGTATTTTTGAATCCACAACCCAACAAGTGCGAAATAACCCTAACGTCAGGGAAACATATCTTTGCTGGCAAATGTGGTGTATAATTTACTTTCTGTTATGTTTATCAGTTTTCTGATTTTGAAGCAAAAAATATATACTAGTAATGATTCTTGACTCTGAAAAATGTAAGAAAAATAAATTTTATTTCGTTAATATAGTTTTTGAGAAAAAAAAATATTCTGAAGTTTTTAATTAAACAATATTAATATCTTTTGTGCCGTATAATCATATCAATAACATTTTTACCTCCGAAAACTTACTTTACTTTTAGGAACTCGTCGATTTATTGCTTGTAACCACCAGAGGGCGGTAGATTTTTTTCATTATTCTATTAACCATAAGTGTGCTCCCGTTGGATACTTGTGCGCTAACTGGGAGATTTTCCTGAAAGGCCAATGTGCTGAATGCGGACCAGATGGTAGTCGTTGTGCGATTTTGGGTATGCGAGCTGATGAATATCGACCATTCAAAAACGACGAAGAACCTCAAAAATTGTACTTAAAGACAAGTGGATCAGCTCCATTTTGTTGTGAGTAATTTATTACCATCGGTTTTGTAAATTTCGTGGGAGATAAGAATATCCAGTTCATTGTTGCAGCTTTGGTGTAATTGTTAAACGACATATAATGATTAATATTGTTTAAAATGTATCACACATTTTGTCTTAAATCAGGAAATGATTTTCTGTCATTATGCTTGTTATTATTTTTTCAGCCTTTTACAAAATACTGTAATTAAACGCAACTGTTAAAGCATTGTTTCACAATTGAAAGTTAAGATCACAGAACAATTCACAGTATTTTAATAAAATATAATGCGCTACTAGCAAACTAAATATTTTAAAATTTTGATTCGTTGTCATCAAATTAATATATTTTTTCTTGTTTCCATTAGTACATTATTATCAAGTTCTTGTTAAGCTATATAAACCAAGTAAAAGCAGAGACGAGCGAGGGAAATTATGGATAGCTCTACAAGGTTCGAAGGGCAGTGTCGACTTGAAGCTGAGTGATGAGTATGTTTGGATTGTACATTATAATTGTATATTCCTCAAACTGACTGTTGAGACTAAAAGGTACAATAATATAAATATGTATTCCTCGGAATTAACACTGAACGTTATCTTCAAATTGACTAGTAAAACAAAACTATACAATTTCGATGACGAGGAACCCACTTTGAGACCAATAATGGCTGGAGACGGCTTGAATGGGTAATGAAGAAAACTTTAATAGAAGTTTAACATAACAGCAAATGTACAAGAGTACCTGATGATGACAAAACCTTGTCGAAACGTTGTACATTTGCTGTTATGTTAAACTTATATTAAAGTTTTTCTTCGTTACCCATTCAAGCCGTCTCCAGCCATGATTAAAACTATACAATAATGTTTTTAGAAGCTATATTTTTAATGTTGTAATTTAGATGTTAGCTAGATGACGCATGACGTTAAGATCACGTTAGCCCTAGAATATTCGGAAATATTAATAAACAAGGAGCTCTACGAATTATCTTGAACAGGGAGTATATTATAAATACGGGTGAAATAGTCAATTAGATCATAGAATTAAGAATTCAGAGAGCATGTTTTATTAATGTTTTTTTTTTCAGTTACTAGATCGATCAGTTGTGAATGTTACAAGTAACTTTATTTTTTACCTTAATCAAAGTATTTCCGTTTGAGCGTCATCTGTAAAGTTACTTAAGCCCATAATTTACTGTCAAAATAATGGGCTTATTCTTCTTAATATTATATATAGTAGTAGTAGTTAGTAAGTAGGTTCAATAATATGGGTGTTGGGCTAAGGATTCTTCTACAATAGGTGTCTGTGACTTGTTGGTGATAAATTCAAAAATAAACGAACAGCACGCACTCCACTTGTTTTCAAAATAATATACATATATATATTCGAACTAGTTAAACGTATGTACAACAAATTCTTTACACTATAGAGATCATAGGCATATCATAAATACTATATATAGTTCTCTTCTTGTTGTCAAAAATCCACTTAGGCTTGTTCAGTTGCTTCAGAATTTCAGTTGGCAAGCTGAAGTACCTTTCTCTATCTCTTTCGCACTAGTATTACGTGTATAATTCACTTACAATTATAGCGTGAGTTACCATAGCCATATACTTCTCTTCCAGTAATCGTCTGGTCCTCGTACTTCAGATATCGTGTGTCCATTTGTCAAAGTCCACTGAGGCTAGTTTTATTACACTAGAGCTCCCTTTGACGAAATAAAATATTCTTCTTATCTCTTTCAACGCCGTTAGTTTCACTCTAATATATCAACCGTTAGGCCTATATATAAACTTTGCGTTTAACTTTTCCTTGATTGAACTCCTTCTCGTAACTTTACTTTTCGTCTGCTATTTCCGCTCGTTTCATACTATTTATATATCTATCACTTAATTGTCTGCTCTCCGTCTAGAAATCTCTGTATCCTCAACATCAATAAATTTCACGCGACGTTCGATAGCCTCAACATCAATGAATTATAAACACAACGTACGATTGTTACCGAGCTACGTAACAAAATTTGTTATAACGTTTACTTTCAAATTATTGCTTTAAATTCTCTTGTTATGAAAAAACTAAACAATCATGAACTATTCACTCACAAAATAAATAAATTAATAATACCTACACTAAACAGTCTTTTATATCATGACACTTACACTTACATGTTACAAAGTGTATAAGCCTATGTGGGAATAAACTAATTTGTTATTGTTACATGGCCTGTGTTTTGATTTATTTACACAACCTAATTTAAAACAACCTGTCAACGGAGGAACAATGTTACAACAATATAGTTAAATATTCCTCAAACTGATTGCTACGAATAAAATGTACAATACTATAGCTATACATATTTATTGAAATTAAGCTAAACACAAACAATCTTCAAAAAGGACTATAGTGAGGCCTAATCTGTATAATAATACGATTTATTTTTCTTTAAATTTGAACTAAGTGATAATTAAACTAAAGCAATTCATGGACAGTTATTTGTATTTATATTTAATGTTTTTTATAACAATAAAAAATTATCGATATTCAGTTCCATAACTAGCTCCGGTTCATACAAGATGACAAGCTTTACTTGCGTGTATTTAAAACGCATTAATTTCTGCCCTACAAGCAAGGGAAGGTAGGGAAAAGTTCTAATTTATATATAATATAACTACTTCAACTAATTAAACATATTTTTGTCTAGCGTGGAAGACTTGTACCATGGAGCCCGATACACTTATCTGGCAACAACAGATAAAGAAATTGGCGAAGTTCAGAAGGTAACATTCTGGTGGGAGTATTCTTCAACTATCTACAACCCCCTCACTTGGATACTGTTCAGGAAACCACACCTTTATATCGAGTATATTAAAGTGACTCCTATGAACGTCATTGACCACAAGTATGTAAATCACAATGTTTGTTATAATTATGCTCAAAAGATGGCGCTACTATATTAAATGTCAAATTCGCAACATGTGTTTATATTCAGTCAGATACTTTTTAAAAGACTAAAGGAATAACTCTCTTCATCATACATAAATGCACTGGGGGCTACGAAATTTTAAATTTAAAAAACACATTTAATGTTTAACACAAGTTCATACTACCAGGTGTGAATTATAAAAAGTTAATGTTACTTATCGTGTTTTTATTGATATATATATATATATATTCTTTAATTGGAATCAGGATTCTTTTCTTTCTTATCTGTCAGAACATTCCCCAAAATAAGGCCCACTGACAGAAATTGATATATATATATATATATTCTCAATTGTCAGAATTTAAAGGCTTTTACTTATATATCTTAATAGTATAAATATGTATATACTATGTTGTTGTTGGACTTAGGATTCTTCTACAGTAGGTGTCAGTGACTTGTTAGCGATAAATTCAACGATAAATAAGCTGCATACACTTTACTTGTTTTCAAAATAATATATATATATTCAGAACAAGTTAACGTATGTACAACAAATTCTTCAACACTATAGATATTATGGACATATCATAAACACTATATATGTATGTAGTTCTCCCCTTCTTATCAAAACTCCACTTAGACCTATTCAATTACTTCAGAATTTCAGTTGACAAGCCAAACTACCTTCTCTATTACTATTGCACTAGTATTCTGTGTGTGATTCACTTACAATTATGGCGCGAGTTACCGTAATCGTTTGGTCTTCTTTCTTCTAAATATCTGTTCCTTTTGTCAAAGTGCACTCAGGCTGATTCTATTACTTTAGAACCATGTTTTGACGGAATAATTGTTGTTTTTTTTATCTTCGTTTCTACTGTTAGTCTTACTCTAACATATTAAACGTTAGACCTATGTTAATCGTTAGGCCTATCACTTCTACGGTAGTTAACTTCACGCCGAAATTTCTATCCTCTTCTGCTATTGTCTTGTCTGCTGTTTCGGCTCGTCTCATACTATTTACATGTCTATCACTTAATCGTCTGCCCGCCTTCTATATTCTCAATATCAATGAATTATTAACAAAACTTTCTACAATCGTCTGCTTTTAACTCTTATTAGAACCAAAACAAAACAATAATAAAATATTCACTCACAAAAATAAATTAATCACTAATATCTAAACTAAACAGTCTTTTATATCATGACACCCATAAATAACAATTAATTTTTAAAAGGTATTGTACTGTAGTTAATTTGTGTATTACTTATTTACATTAGTGCATAATGCTTCCAGATAGCGCTGAAGAATGTTTAACTCAAAACCAGCAAAAGTTTGTTTGTTTTAGAGCAAAGCCGCATTGAACTATCCGCTATGTCCACCGCGGAGAATTGAGCCCCTGGTTTTAGCGTTGTATGTCCGTAAACTTTCAGAAATTAATGAAGTATTTTATCAAATGTTGGCTTTCTTTTAAAAAGGACAGTATAGCCTAAATGATGTTACTAGTTTTCTGTCACAAGGTGTCTGTTTACTATATTGGCACAAGCATTCTAAAAGCTGTGGCAATTTTATTTTATAATATAGATTAACAGTTTTAAATCTTTTTATAGCTAGCAAGGTCAGAATTTTTATAGTGTTTTATCACCCCCAAAACTACATATTTTCACGTTTTTTGTTTACTTGATTTGATTTTAAAATGTTATGTCAAAGAAGATTTACACGTTACTTTTGGATTTATTATGTGGCGGCATCGTTTGACAAAATTTGTAATTATAATAATACGATGACGAAAACCTTTATGTTTTTATATTATGTTGTTTATTCGGTGTTATTGTTTGTGGTTTGAAATTAGAAAAAAAGATGAAATAATACAACAAATGTTTATAGTAACTTCTTTTGTTTTTATTTGTATAATCCTGTTTCTTTTTTTTTCCTCTACAGATAAAGCATGATTAGAATATGTTTTCTCCACTCTGTAATTTTTTTTTTTTTGATGTATCAAACATAATAAAACTATTTTGTTTCACTTGTAATAGATTAATAAAATGATCTACTATTTCAAGAGGGCGCTGGACTAATATTCCGCTTTTTACAATAGGGCACGGCAAGAAATGACAGTGTCAGCATGTGAAGATCCCAACGAAGCGATTTATCCGGACACTAAGATAGCCATGTCATTTGGGGATCATTGTTAGCGGACTTGCATTTTCCGACTTGATTTTTATTAGATTTATGAAAACTTGGAATAATTATTTATAAATTAACCATTTGAATTATGTTCATAAAGTCTGTAAATAAATTCTTTAATTAAAAAACTTAGCAGGAATTAATAAAGATCTTTAAAAAGCAACACCAAGTGACATTTAACCAAACTAAGTTATATATAAAAAGTTCTTTTTTTTTGCTTGCTAACATAATAATGTAATTTAGTATAATTTCTTTAATAAAGCACAAATCGTCTGTTGGATAGAACCATAAATTAAATATACATTGCTAGTGTAGTCCTTTACAGTGACATTCTTGGTATGTGGAAATCTATGTAGATGGTGTGTATTGTTGCGTATCTGCTCGTTTGTTAACTTCCCGTAGAAATTCTTTTCGAGAAACTTCAGGCGATACAAGTCCTTTCTTAATTAAAACTAGTTTATTCTTTCTCGATACAACTTTATAATACACAGAATTTCCACCGTCAATACGTTTGC